>NC_069504.1:556660789-556745789 GCF_027579735.1 Bombina bombina
TTCCTTAGCTTGTTTGTTAAGGGAATTCCTGCTAGCGGTAAACAAAGATCACCCCTTAAGAAGTTTAACCTTTGAATTTCCTGGTCTGGTCTCGGTTATTTCTCCACTTTGCACAAACCTATTTTGGATAAATTTCCACATCACTACCTACTTTTCATTAACACTTTTAAAGAGGATGGTTATATTTTATTTTGCTGTTGTATTCAGACACTGGTAGATTGACTGCTGCATCCTTTCTTGGGGCAATTAGAAACATTGACGTTTTGGAAGCCGCTTCATCACGAGAAAAAAACCCTTTTCTATCTATTTGGAGAAAGGTGACATGAACTGTAGCCTGAAGAGAATACAGATTGTACATATTAAAAAAAAAAAAATGTTACCGCTCTGTGTTCTTTGCGACAAGGATACAGCCAATCTCTGACCAGATTCAGGGCTTTATTGTGCAGGTTATAAACTTTGGACAGTGTATACCTAGGTGTGTGTCAAAAGTAATTTTTAACTTCACAAGAAGGAGGAAGCTATCCAGTGATTAACTGCTAGAGACCATCCAAAAAAGATAGTTGGTAGAGTTCTCAATGAGGTTAAAATGATTGAGAGAAGACATTTGTTTGGCCCCAAGAAGGTACCTGATGATTCAACAAAGATTAAGAAAAAACACTTTTTGTAACAGCCTTTTCAAATCAATATTATCAGGTGTGCAATATTATACGAAATAATCTTACCATCTGGAGGGGGGAATAAGCAATTACGAACATCAATAGGCAAAGGATGCCAGTTTGTATACAAACGAAATCTATTGTTGGGCAATATTCTCTCTTCCAGCCTACTCAAAACTAATGAAGTCCAGAGCTCTTGTTTGCACTTCAAGGGGACCTTCAAATGTGGAAAAACGGGCATGTAGGTCCTGTGATTATGTGAACATATCCGCTACCTTCGCCTCGGCCACCACTTCTGAGATGTTCGAGACTAAGGGATGCGTGAAATGTACCAACAAATTTGTGGTATACCTTATTGAGTTCACCACTTCCTTTTGGCAATATGTAGGAAGGACAACAAGGGAGGTGGGCACCCACATCAAAGAACACTTGTCTTATATCACCAATGATAGAGCAGTGTTGGCTCTATCTAGACACTTTTTGGAGGTTCACGATGAGAATGTTGGCTCCTTCAGGTGGCAGGCTATCGAGCAGATAGTGAGGCCCCCGAGAGGAGGGGATAAGTTCCAGATACTCTCCAGACAGGAGATATACTGGATACGTAAGCTTGGTAGCCTGCTCCCTGTTGGTTTCAACTCAGAATTTGATATAATTAACTATTGGCATAGTTGAATTAGTAGGATCTTATCCAAGTTGGTCTGTATTGATGCTTTAATCTTTAAAGTTAAATCCATGAAGGGTAGCTTAATTAATGAATTTTTAGATCTATGTTTATAAACAATATGGATACATGGGTCAGTGGTTGGTTGCTAGGTATCCACCTTAGATTATTAAGTTAATTGGCAGACGGAACTATAAGATAAGAAAATATAGGGTGTATATTTTGCCCTATATATAGTACTGCACTATGAGAAGGAATTGAATATTGTAATGTATATGCATTGTTTTTTCCAAAAATGAGATAGTTTTGTTTTTTGATATATAATTATGCTTTCTCTATGAATTTTTGATGCTTTCTTATTGGTCAATGAATAGGAATCTTACTGAGTATGCTCTTGATAGCTGTGCTCTTTTTGATATAATCCACAGTTTTTTGCTTCCCACTTTAGAGACTCATCTGTTAGTTTATATAAAAGTCAGTTCTAACCTATCAACAGCTACATGAGCTTTTTTACTCTCTGAGTTTCCTAACTGCTTCCAATATATTATGGAGGTGATCCCGACATCTGTCTTTTGTTTCTAATATGATGCATGTAAACGGTTAATATGCGAGTCTGAGCTCCTCCAATAGGAGGTGTCCAGTTACTATGCACCTGCTGCTAACTTTAAGTTTATGACTACAGTCTGAAAGACCGAAACCGGTCAAACCTTTTATTATTGACCCAATGGAGTCTGCTTTTTTAATTAGAATTAAATAAAGACCTTGGGGCATATTTATCAAGATCCGTATGGAGCTTGATTATCCGTGTTTCTGGCAAGCCTTCAGACTCGCCAAAAAAAAAAGTTATGAAGCAGCAGTCTAAAGACCGCTGCTCCATTACCTGTCCCGCCTGCTCTGAGGCGATGGACAGACATCGCCAGAAATCAACCCACTCGAATACGATCGGGTTGATTGACACCCCCCCAATTGGCCTTGAATCTTCAGGGGGTGATATTGCACCAGCAGTTCACAAGAACTGCTGGTGCAATGATAAATGCCGATAGCGTATGCTGTCGGCATTTATCAATGTGCAGCGGACATGATCCGCAATATCGGATCATGTCCGCTCGCACAATGATAATTCGGCCCCCTTGACTTTTATATAGTTTTTTTGGCTTCTTCTTTCTAATCTGCTCTGGGATTGTCCAGAACTTTGTTTTTAATTTTTACCTTGACTGATATCCTCACTGTACCCAAAATAGTCACATGGTCCAGGATTAAGCTTTAAATCAGATGTTTATATGCATTGCTTTCTGTGCATAGGCCATTCCTATATATAGATTAAATACTGGTCTGCTGTTTTTTTCTATAAATCAATGATTATTTAATATAAGTCTTAGTGGTAACTTTAGTTCCAAAGTTATTCTGTATAATTATTTATGCAAATGTATGCTAATGAGCATGGCTGATATTTTTTTTCCAGAAAAGATGGCAACACTAGTTAAAGGGGCGAACCATAAATATGTGCTGTATCATCACACTGCAACAGTACCCAAAGAATGTACCTAGTGCTTTGATCTTTTCTAACCAGTTTTCTTGTGCTGCTAGGAATTTATTTGTATGACTTTTTGTGTGTCCAAAGAACAGAGTGGCCTGGTCAATTTTGAGTTACATGAGTTCTTGTCTGATTGATTAATTTAATGCTTTACTACAATGGACGTAGGTACTACGTCACACAGTACTTTGCCCAGCGTACTGTGTTGACGTAGAACCTACTTTCAAAACACTTTGGCACATGCTGTAGTCCCCGCTGTCAGCTTAGACAGCAGCTGGGGGCAGAAAGCATCTGCCTTCATATAGTAAGGGATTGCAGATCATGCTCTCTTAACATATGAAGGCAGATCGCTAATAGACAATGACACAAACAGTATTACAGTCTGTATTGAGTGTGATCATGTTGTGGGAGGTTTGGGAGGGAAGGGGGGAGGTGCATGGGTGATCCATCGCCGGAGGGGTCAGGAAAACGTTTTTGGAAGGGGAGGGGAAAGGATGGGTCCCTACACTATGGAAAAGGGACAGTTAGAGGGGCAGTGGGTTCTTACAGTAAGGTCGCTTGAAGGGGGAGGTGGGGTGGGTGAGGGGGGATATCTACACTACAGAAAATGTATAAATAAAAAACACAACTCCCCCAGACTGCACACTGGCATATTGTCATTAACAAATGTGGTGATGCAATGGGGGGGAGAGAGCTATTTCAAAAGGAATCAGGGAGCTGGGAGGAATCTATACATTAAAGAAAATAAATCATTTAAAAATAAATAAATAAACTAACTGCATACTGGCAGCCAGTACCTAAGATGGTGGAAGGTAATGGTGACCAGTGGGAGGGAAAAGAGCTGTTGGGATCAGGGAGGTGGTAGGTGTCATTTGGGAAGGGAAAACTGCAGTATAATACATTTTACCCTTAATAGCCAACTAATTTCCCCATTCACTGCCGGGAATTTCACAGGTGTGGTGCACAGCTGCAATTAGCAGCCTTCTGATTACCAAAAATCAATGGCAAAGCCATGCATGTCTACCATTTCTGAGCAAAGGGGATCCTAGAGAAACTTTTACAACAATTTGTCTTATGACTGCAGTAGTTGTGTGTAAATAATTTTAGTTTGAAACCCAAAGTTTTTGACATCCTTATTTTTTTTTTTTTTTTATATGATGGCATTTTGCGGTCAAAAGGTGGCATGAAATATACCAAAAATTAGCCTTGATCAATATCTAGAAATAGTTTTGGGGGGTGAAATTTGAGAATTTGAACAGTTCTGTTATACCAAATGAGAGTTACCCCATTTTATAATTTTAGACATAGCTGCAGATAAAGACAAAACAGTTAGAAAACTAGAAGTTTTTGTGAAACCTGATAATCTTATTTATTCTGAGAATAGCAAGTTATCCTTGGTTATCCTCCTCTTTTTATGCCCCCCAAAAATAAATAGTCTTCATAGTTAATATAAAAAAAAACAAAGCTCTATTTCTGTGTAAACTGAGTGATAGGAAAAATGCTAAAATTTCTCTGGTACTTTAGGCAAGTTTTTTTCTACAATTCACAGTAGCAAAAAGGTTAATGTCATACCTTGTAAGCTCAGATAAGGCACTTTCTCTGGTTCGTATACATGGGACTCTTCTGAAGATATTTCGTGAAACCTTAGGTGTTTATGGGTCATATAATGGTATTTCTAATGTGGTCATTTTGGTATCTGATATGGATAAATGGTAATCAGACTAGAATTGAAACACCTAGCCTTTTTAAATAATTGAGACAGAGTAACACGAGAGCTCAGTTGCCATTCCCTTTTGCTCCCTATGTGGAGATTTTATAGTCTTTTGCAGCATTGCTCTAGCAATCTCTTTGGCTCATTTTACACAAACCAATGGGGATAATTACCCATTTTGTGCTCGTCTCTCAGTAGTTTAAAGGGACAGTCTATTCAAAATGTTATTTTGTTTAAAAAAAATAGATGATACCTTTATTACCCATTCTCCAATTTTGCATAACCAACACTGTTATATTAATAGGAAAAGGCAAGAGGTGCGGGACTAAAAGCGCGCCATACAGGGAGCTGACCAAATAAAGAGTAATAATAATAGATAATGATTGGTGTGGATAAAAAATATAAATAAATAGTGTAATTACTAATAGGTATGTGTAAAAAACGTATAATTTGATATGACAAAAAATATTTATTGATCTAAAATGCCATTTTATAGACAGCAATATTACTACTTGGGATTGTTACAATAGTAAAATTGATGCCGGCATCTAGGTTAAAAAACAAATATTCTAAAAACAAATCATAGTAGATGATAGTCGATATAAGTGACAATTGTAACGTAGTGTGGTTGCATACAAAAACAAGCACCAAAAAATGTGTAGCTGTAATTATTAACAGCAAATATACAAAGCAAATGATGGTAAAAAGTACTAAACATATGCTATAAGAACTGAAATAGCCTATTGTCAAAATATAATAGCGAGGAGATGTATTAGGATGAATAAATACATATAGTATATCTGTAGAACTGTGCACAGCTTTGGATGACTGAGGATACAAAAAAAACTCACTGTTCGTGATAGTGTATTGAATATCCAGGTTCCGTAGTAAGCCTTGAGGGTTATGGGGACGTCAAATCAGCTGACCAAATTGGATTGTTGTTACTGGTCTCTTATCGATGGTGACTCCGTGTCGGATGGAAGCAGATTATCTCCTGGGTTATAGATCCGGTACAACTATGGAACAACTTTGGTTGCTCAGTTGTATCACAGTATAGTCCAGTGTGGATCCTTTGTGGCTGGATATAGAACAGGATGTAGAGCACAGCAGGAATTAAACATATAGTTTGGTCATGTATATCAAAAAACAATCAATGAACCTGATCTGTGCAATTGGAAGGTTTGTTTGGGGTCGTTATGTTGGAATACTGCCCTGCGGTATCCGAAGGGAGGGGATCATGCTCTGCTTCAGTATGTCACAGTACATGTTGTCATTCATGATTCCCTCAATTAAATGTAGCTCCCCAGTGCCGGCAGCACTCATGCAGGCCCAGACCATGACACTCCCACCACCATGCTTGACTGTAGGCAAGACACACTTGTCTTTCTACTCCTCACCTGGTTGCCGCCACACTCAATTGACACCATCTGAACAAAATAAGTTTATCTTGGTCTCATCGGACTACAGGACATGGTTCCAGTAATCCATGTCCTTAGTTTGCTTGTCTTTTGCAAACTGTTTACAGGCTTTCTTGTGCATCATCTTTAGAAGAGGATTCCTTCTGGGATGAAAGCCAATTTGATGCAGTGTGCGGCGTATGGTCTGAGCACTGACAAGCTGACCCCCCATACCTTCAACCTCTGTAGCAATGCTGGCAGCACTCATACATCTATTTCCCAAAGACAACCTTTGGATATGACGCTGAGCATGTGCACTCAACTTCTTTGGTTGACCATGGCGAGGCCTGTTCAGAGTGGAACCTGTCCTCTGAAACCGCTGTAGCTCAGTTTCAGGGTCTTGGCAATCTTCTTATAGCCTTGGCCATCTTTATGTAGAGCAACAATTTTTTTTTTTTTTTAAGATCCTCAGAGAGTTCTTTGCCATGAGGTGCCATGTTGAACTTCTAGTGACCAGTATGAGAGAGTGTGAGAGCGATAACACCAAATGTAATACAACTGCTCCCCATTCACACCTGAGACCTTGTAACACTAACGATTCACATGACATCAGGGAGAGAAAATGGCTAATTGGGCCCAATTTGGACATTTCCACTTAGGGGTGTACTCACTTTTGTTGCCAACGGTTTAGACATTAATGGCTGTGTTGAGTTCTTTTGAGGGCACAGCAAATTTACACTGTTATACAGGATGTACTACTTCACATTGTAGCAAAATGTCATTTCTTCAAGTGTTGTCACATGAAAAGATATAATAAAATATTTACAAAAATGTGAGGGGTGTACTCAGTTTTGTGAGATACTGTATGTATATACTAACATTATACGAAGCCTATGTTTTACACTCTGTATTAAAGCTACAAAATTAGCTGAATGAAGCTTCTGTGATAATTTGTATACAGGTGAGGTACCTATGATTACATGGATTGTGATTGGATATGGAGACCTGAGGAGGATGGGCTATGTGGGTATGAGTAAGTTGCTAGCCATTTTTTATTTAGGGGTCATTGAGAAAGAACAGTATGATGAATACAAAACATGTTTGAACCCATTTTTGTTATGTGTGTATAGTTGGATAATGCCTGTTAAAGTTGTGCTTTTATATCCTTGAGTCCTGTGATCGTCTGGAGCCGGGTGCTGTATGGAGAAGGTTGTTTGCTATACTTTGTGAAACGTTAGATGGAACGCTTACCTGAGCACCGGCGAGTCACGTCATCATCTGGGGACCGTCATTGAATGTAAGCGTATGTTAGCTGTACTGACATAATACTAGAGCGTGAAGGCAGCTGAATTGTTGTGGACGCATACCAAGGGTAGGTGTATCTTCCTCGAGTGCTGCTCTTTGTTCGTTTGTTGGTAGTGCTGACTCATGCATAACTCCACAGGAGTGAATACAATGTTATCTATATGGCACATGTGAAGTAGCACTGTGTAGCTGTGAAAAGCTAATAAAATGCACCAAGATAAGAGGCAGCCATCAATGGCTTAGAAATAAGCCGATCTAGGTTTAGCCTTCAACAAAGAATAAAGAAAACAAGGCAAATTTGATTATAAAAAGTAAATTGGAAAGTTGCTATCTGAATCATGAAAGTTTAATTTTGACTTTACTGTCCCTGTAATTTTAGCTTTTTCCTTACATGTATATTTTGGATGTGGCAAAATAATTGATTAACCAGTATATTTATGATTGTAATATTATTCGTGTTTAGAGTTTTATAAAAGTTAAAGGGCCACTGTAAGTAAATATTTTCTATGCCTGTTACTAACTAACTACCCCAAATACGCTTTTTATCAATAGCATTTCATTAACATATCTCTACCGTATATCAGAAATCTTGTCTGCAAATTTAATTGTTTTCTAAACCCACTCGGTGGGTATCCTTTGCTCTGTACCAATCCGTTTACAATACCTAGGTTTCAAAATGGCGCTTAAACACAAAGTTATTGGTTTAAGTATTTTGAACACACAGTGCTGAAAATAGTGGGCAGGATAACGTGACATCATAGGCGAATAAAAGATATAACTTTTAGAACGTTATGAAACTTCGTTTTGGAGAAAATATAGGTCAGTAGGTTTTAATTAATGTTTATTAACTTTAATATGTTAGTTGTTTAGCTTAAAAATTATAACAGAAAGTAATCCTTTAAGTTGTATTCCATTTACTTACCACCTAATAGGTTATTTTCGGTAGTCTATACTAATTAATTAATTACTTGAGTTTGACATATCCCAGTGGGTAGTAAGCTAAAGCCCCTAAAAATTTTACTTCTAGTTCCTAACTTTTTGGCTTATCCTATACATGCAAACCCTTGTCTGGTTCCAGTATTATTGCTAGCTCCTACATTTGCCATTAGTTTGTTATTAGTATGTTTACTGTGTAGCTGCATACTCTCCGACACTGGAGAATAGCTTTCCAGAGCATGGAAACGGAGACTCTTTCTTCCATCTATTTCAAGAGCACCACTCTGTACAAATTTGAGCGGATCTCTCTCCTTCATGAACGGCATCGAGGAGCCTCGATTTGGAGGCATGGGAGGACTATCGCCGCTTACTGGGATCGCACCAACGCAGGACTCCAGGGCTAGACAGAAGGTAGATGAGAGCAGGGGGTCTCCATGTTGTTGATTTGGGCTAGGATACAGCATCAATGCGTGCCTATTAGGACTCAGCGGTTGGATGAAATGCCGCTCATATTTTATCATATTCCTATCCAGAGGGACATCTGCCACGTCCGGTAGCGGAGTTCTTTGTACAGGCCGGATTCTTTCATCCTGTATCAGGGCAACTCTGAAAACTCCATTCTCAGAAAGGGAAGGCTCGGGTGATTGCAAAGATTACCCTCAAAAGGGCTCTGTAGCTTCTAAGGGTGCTCAGGAGACGCGTTGGCTGCCGGTTCCTGCCCAAACGCCTTTGCAAATTCTCGCTTGAGTTGTGAGAAATAGTCATCTAATAGACTCATGAGTTCCTTATCGCACAAGGTCTCCGCCATCTTGAGTATTTTGGATGTCTTGATCACTATGCAGTTAGTCTTGTCGCGATTTTGGGATAAGTGATATAGAGCTTTTGTAGGCTCCCAGACTCGTTCCTAAAGTAATTTCTATTACTGGGACTCATCTCTGGGTGGATTTGGGCTATGAGAAAAGTTAAATAAGCCCCTTTTAAGATATCTGGAGCCAGGAGCTCTGTAGAGATGCGACCATCCAGTTCGGCAGTTAACTCCGCCCCAATCTCTTTTGTTCTCTCTCCCACCTCTCTTTTGCTCTCTCTCCCCCCCGGTACTTTGCTCTCTCTACCCCCCCCCCCGCTACTTTGCTCTCTCTCCCACCTCTCTTTTCGCTCTCTCTCCCACCTCTCTTTTCGCTCGCTCTCTCTCCCACCTCTCTTTTCGCTCGCTCTCTCTCCCACCTCTCTTTTCGCTCGCTCGCTCTCCCACCTCTCTTTTCGCTCGCTCTCCCACCTCTCTTTTCGCTCTCTCTCCCACCTCTCTTTTCGCTCTCTCTCCCACCTCTCTTTTCGCTCTCTCTCCCACCTCTCTTTTCGCTCTCTCTCCCACCTCTCTTTTCGCTCTCTCTCCCACCTCTCTTTTCGCTCTCTCTCCCACCTCTCTTTTCGCTCTCTCTCCCACCTCTCTTTTCGCTCTCTCTCCCACCTCTCTTTTCGCTCTCTCTCCCACCTCTCTTTTCGCTCTCTCTCCCACCTCTCTTTTCGCTCTCTCTCCCACCTCTCTTTTCGCTCTCTCTCCCACCTCTCTTTTCGCTCTCTCTCCCACCTCTCTTTTCGCTCTCTCTCCCACCTCTCTTTTCGCTCTCTCTCCCACCTCTCTTTTCGCTCTCTCTCCCACCTCTCTTTTCGCTCTCTCTCCCACCTCTCTTTTCGCTCTCTCTCCCACCTCTCTTTTCGCTCTCTCTCCCACCTCTCTTTTCGCTCTCTCTCCCACCTCTCTTTTCGCTCTCTCTCCCACCTCTCTTTTCGCTCTCTCTCCCACCTCTCTTTTCGCTCTCTCTCCCCCCTCTCTTTTCGCTCTCTCTCCCACCTCTCTTTTCGCTCTCTCTCCCACCTCTCTTTTCGCTCTCTCTCCCACCTCTCTTTTCGCTCTCTCTCTCACCTCTCTTTTCGCTCTCTCTCTCACCTCTCTTTTCGCTCTCTCTCCCACCTCTCTTTTCGCTCTCTCTCTCCCACCTCTCTTTTCGCTCTCTCTCTCCCATCTCTCTTTTCGCTCTCTCTCCCATCTCTCTTTTCGCTCTCTCTCCCATCTCTCTTTTCGCTCTCTCCCACCTCTCTTTTCACTCTCTCTCCTCCTTTCTTATGCTCTCCCCCCCCCCCCCACTATTTTGCTCTCTCTCCCACCTCTTTTGCTCTCTCTCCCACCTCTCTTTTCGCTCTCTCTCTCCCCCCTTTCTCCCCCTCCCCTCTCTTTTGCTCTCTCTCCCCCCCCCCTCTCTTTTGTTTTCTCTCCCCCCTTCTCTTTTGCTCTCTCTCCCCCCTTCTCTTTTGCTCTCTCTCCCCCCCTTCTCTTTTGCTCTCTCTCCCCCCCTTCTCTTTTGCTCTCTCTCCCCCCCCTTCTCTTTTGCTCTCTCTCCCCCCCTTCTCTTTTGCTCTCTCTCCCCCCCTTCTCTTTTGCTCTCTCTCCCCCCCCCCCCCTCTCTTTTGCTCTCTCTCCCACCTCTCTTTTCGCTCTCTCTCCCACCTCTCTTTTCGCTCTCTCTCCCACCTCTCTTTTCGCTCTCTCTCCCACCTCTCTTTTCGCTCTCTCTCCCACCTCTCTTTTCGCTCTCTCTCTCACCTCTCTTTTCGCTCTCTCTCTCACCTCTCTTTTCGCTCTCTCTCTCACCTCTCTTTTCGCTCTCTCTCCCACCTCTCTTTTCGCTCTCTCTCTCCCACCTCTCTTTTCGCTCTCTCTCTCCCACCTCTCTTTTCGCTCTCTCTCCCATCTCTCTTTTCGCTCTCTCTCCCATCTCTCTTTTCGCTCTCTCCCACCTCTCTTTTCACTCTCTCTCCTCCTTTCTTATGCTCTCTCTCCCCCCCCCCACTATTTTGCTCTCTCTCCCACCTCTTTTGCTCTCTCTCCCACCTCTCTTTTCGCTCTCTCTCTCCCCCCTTTCTCCCCCTCCCCTCTCTTTTGCTCTCTCTCCCCCCCTCTCTTTTGCTCTCTCCCCCCCCCCCTCTCTTTTGTTTTCTCTCCCCCCTTCTCTTTTGCTCTCTCTCCCCCCTTCTCTTTTGCTCTCTCTCCCCCCCTTCTCTTTTGCTCTCTCTCCCCCCCTTCTCTTTTGCTCTCTCTCCCCCCCTTCTCTTTTGCTCTCTCTCCCCCCCTTCTCTTTTGCTCTCTCTCCCCCCCTTCTCTTTTGCTCTCTCCCCCCCCCCCCCCCCTCTCTTTTGCTCTCTCTCCCCCCCCTTCTCTTTTGCGCTCTCTCATGACCACGCCTCCCGTCCAGCCATGCCACCAACCATGACCACTCCCGCCAAGCCCGCTCCCTTCCCAGCCCCGCCCACTCCTGCCTAACATTCTCGCGCCGGACAGCAGATCAGGTGTGTTGGTCCACTCGCTGTCTCTACTGCGCATGACAGCTTCGGACAAACATACTTGGCTTTTATATTATAGGATAAGTTTTTTAAATTATGATTCCTTAAGACTCATGTTGTAATGTATGCATTGCCTTCACATAGTTAAAAGCAGGGAACATCCCCTTTGTAGGACACACTGTTCTCAATGCAAAAAAATACTTAGAAATTACAACAAGGGCTTCATATTACTGTAGAGATTTCTCAAAAGCCCTGAAAGCTTTACAGAATCAGGCTCTTAGTGATTTGTGGCATGAGTGGATGATACAAAAATGTTGTTTGAACCTTATCTCTTGTTTGTTTTTGACCCAGAATTTATCGTTTAAGAAATTACTGTTGGCAAGTATTCTTCATCATAATAAAAGAATAGGCCTGTTATAGTTCCCTCTTAGTGTAAGCACACTTTCCACTTGGACACCACCTACATCAAGCCCAAGAAAGTCTGATATTCAAGCTCGTCCCATACAGTTTCTCTCTTTTGCCCAGATATTCAAAACCTCTCTGTTCAGGTGAGATATTCTAAAATGATCCTCCAGCACTGAGGATTGTGATTTTTTAAATTCTGATTATGCTTTCACAGTTTCTGTGTAACTTTAACAAATTAGGCTCATACACTAATTATCACTTTACACTTCAGATTAAATTTAAAATACAAAATTTCACGTGGGAGAGAGAAGGTAATTGGAGAACCCCTTTTGCACCAATTCCAAATTAAACTGAAATGTTTTTGCTACAATTTAACTTGCTTTTGTCTATATTTTAGCAAGATCATTGAATTTTTTTATTGTTAAAACACTTTAACAAATTTGTGAAGGTTTCCCTTTCAGCATTCAACTCCTTCTTTCATTTCTCTGAAATAAATTATGTCATCTACCATCCATCTAAAAGAATACCTACAATTGAACTGTAACCTTAGGATCTCAGCTAAACTGCTGAGTTACACGCTCCTCCAAGTGTCTTTTCATAGGTCCCTGTTGGTTTAATGTTAATGAATTAATCTCAGAAGATTTTAGGGACCCCTTATATCATGGCTTATACCATGGCAAATGCTTCATCAGGACAGGAGGCAAACTGTCACTGTGTGGTTCAGGGTCATCAGACTTTTTACTTCAGCTTGTACAGTCTATTTTCATCAGTTGTTTTTTTCTTTTGAATTATTCTAAATACAATCTTGTGAAGGAATATTATTCTCTTAGCTAGGAGTCAGATATTTAAAGTATGTGTCCAAAGCATAGAAAGAATGTTAAAGACATTATATTAAATTCTGAAATATAGTCCCTTGTCCAGTAACACAGTCTGTTTTGTTGGGATGTGGTTTGGCATAATCTCAGAGCTCAATAATTATAGTGAACTCAGGATACCTCACAACTGATAAATATTCTTTTTATAATTAGCTGTTTTTCTAGTAATGAAGTCCAAGGGCACCCCACAAGCTTGGTGTCAGGTACATACTTAGTCTGGCAATGTTTTTACTACTGCAAACAGTAATTTGCTTGTATTTCTTGTTCAATACTTATTTAGTTAATATAAGATAGACTGACACTACTTTGTTTTTACAACGAATCTCAGGCACCATTTCAAAATCTAAACCAACAATTTTCAGTATTTTTTTCCAGCTAATAAATTTTAAGAACCAGTACAATGTGAATATATAGGCACAAAGTATGCTTATATTTATAGCATTTTCGAACCTTGGCTCTCACTAATTAAATAGATAAAATAAAACAAAATAATTAATACAAATAAAAAAAGTAAATCCTGCATTTTTTTAGTATCGATCTATAAAACTCCTGTTTTATAATACCCAAGTGAACGTAATCAATCATAAATCATTCTAAACTATACAGTTTACTTTATCGTAATTTCTCCTGGTATAACACTATAGCAAAATGTTGTTGTTTTTTTTAAAAAAAAGGAAAATATATTTGTAAATTGTGGTTAGCTGGCCATCCTATCAAAATGTTTATAACCATGTCTTCATTCATGTATTAACCCCCATAATGTATACTACAGTTTGTTAAATATTTACCTTTAGATATTCATCCGTACAAATTACATCGGATTGGCTTGCTTTCGTCCCCTTTAAAGGAACAGAAATAAAAACCTCCTTGTCGGTTTGTTCCCAGGTGAAATCCTTCACGATGATCGGCATAGCTGTAGTAAGTCAAAAGCGGCGCAGCGTCTGGTTGCTATTAGAAACTAACAACTTCCGAGTTTTTTCCGTCAACTTCCGTTCGCATCATGCAGTAGGTGTGGTTCGCTGGAGGCGGGGGGATTATAAACCTTCGGTTTCTACTTTATTTTTTACAAGTTGTTTTTGCCAGGCACCTATTTATCATGCACAGATCATAGTGTGATTATATCTCTACCTCATGGGTAACCATGACTTAAATTGACATGAAAGTGTGAAAAGGAAAATTAGACCATTTTATTATTACTGTTTATACAATTATGGGTTCAACTTCAACCCCGGCTGTAAAATAAATAAACACACAGTGAAAGTCATCAGGAGTGCACTACTGGGAGCTAGCTGAACACATCTAGCAATAAGCAAAAGACAGATATGTAAACCCAATTCACTAGCTGGCTCCCAGTAGTGATTTGCTGCTGCAGCTGATAGGGTTACCAGGGATACAATATTTGACCGGACAGGCCAGTATTTTATCAAGCTGTTCAGTAAAATCTTCACCAAACGTTTTTAAAGTATATAAGGGTTAACTAAATATAAAAGGCCTCCTATGCCTAAATGCATTACAAATGTGGAGCAGAGAGAAGTGATAACAGTCACGAGGATCAAATTACTTCTGTTTACTGGCAGCCAAAGAGGTAAACTTATTGATAGGCATGTGCATTTGGATGCTTTGTCAGACTCCAAATGCGTAAGAAGTCGGCCCCTTTTGGTGTTCATCTCTTTTTGGAGCTGAATTCCTTCTTGTGAAAGTGCAAGACACTATAGCTCTGATATTCAAAGGATCTCCAGCTTGGAGAGAAATTGCATTCAGACTTCACAGAATATTAAAAAGAAAAAGGGTGGAACTCTCCAGCACTGTGAGATCTCTCTCATGTCTATATATAAAGCAGAGTCAAGCCCAGTGCAATACAGCACTGCATGATATGAGAGTTTTGTTACACTTGCACTTTGTATTTTAGATTACTTTACACTTTAGATTGGGCTCTTTTAGTATTATTGCATTTAAGCTTTTGCACTCTCATTTATATTTTGATACATTTAGATTTAGCTATAGCAGTGGTTTTACAAATTCTGATTATGTTTTGAAAGTTTCTGTGTTACTTTAACAAATTAGGATAATAATTTGTATATTTCTGTGTAGATTTTACAAATTACATTGCACCTTGCATTTGCTGCATTGCCTACTAAAACTGACAGCTTCAGAAAGTGGGAGGGTCAGGGCAGTTCCCTGGGTTGAACAGGGGAGTTCCCAGGGTATGTCTGAAGCTCTCTCACAAGTCTTGTGAGAATGTCCTAAGCATTTTAATCAGGCCACAGTCTCACTGATCTGTCTTACCAGCTGTATGCAGGTGAAGTTTGTTTAAAATTCACAATCCAATTATTTTAACTAAAAGAAAAGTAATATATACTAAAATGTAGACAAAAACAAATTAAATTGTAGTGAAAATATTTCAATTTCATTTGTAATTGATGCAAACATAGCCTTTATATCAGCCCCAGGGGTTCTCCAGTTACCTTCTCTCTCCCATGTGAATTTTTTTATTTTAAATTTAATCTGAAGTGTAAAGTGAAATCAAATAGAAAGCACAAAGTGTAAATGCAGCAAAACTGTCATGTAATGCAGTGCTATATTGCACTGGGCTTGTCTCTCCTTTACATAGAGAAATGAAGGGAACGCCCTTTGTTGAACTAAAGCAAAATCTGGCTTTTGAAAATTTCACTAGTGATCTGGCAATGCTGGAAAATCATTTTAGAATATCTCACCTTAGCAGAGAGGTTTTGAATAACAAGGCCTAAGACACTAAGATCTGGATTTCCACATATCTCAGTATGTTGCACTTTCACAAGAAGGAATCCAATTCCAAAAAAAGCAGATCGACACGAGGGGCTGCCTTTTTCCGCCTTTGGATGCTAACGAAGTATCCAAATGCACATGCCTAATTATTAATTTGTATGTTAAGAGCATCCCTATCTATACAGCTGAAAAATGCAATCAGAGGTAAAACATTTATTGAAAGAGTCAAGGCATTGTAGATGGAAAACTGCTTTATAAGTCTGTCAACCTTACAACAAGCATTATTTAGGTACTGCTTCTGTTATTTATCCCAGTCCCTACACTTTAACCTTTTCGTGTCAGGGTTAAAGTGCCTACATCGGAACAACTGTTTCGATGTAGACAAATTGAAACCACACGATCGCGAGATTTCAATTATTGGATCGCACCTGGGGGGGGCGTCCCTACAACCCTAGGAACGCCCCCAAGACCGCAATCAAGTCCTGACAGCACAGAAGGCTTCAGGACAGCCGTTAGCTATGACGTTCTATTCCGTCATAACGGCTTTAAAGCCCAGCCTAATTATGACGGAATAGAACGGCATAACGGCTTTAAAAGGTTAATTATTATTCTAGCACTGCTCTGTGTATACTCACGTTTTTGTTGATATAGAAAAGCAGCTAGAAATATTTTCTTTAAAAGCTCACTTCACAAGTTACACAAACCACATATAGAAATTAAAAGTATGGGTTAAGTTTCTCAGTATTCTATAAATAACTTGCTAGGACGCCTACAACATAAAATTCTGGTATATACATATTATCATTGTTGCTGGTATATTTCAACAACATCTTCAATATATTAACTAGCAGACCAGAGATGTTAGATAGAGGCCTTCCTAAAATATGGCCTCTTCACCCATCTGAATTGTGTTCATGGGACGTTAAAGGGACAGTCTAGTCAAAAATAAACTTTCATGATTCAGATAGGGCATGCAATTTTAAACAGCTTTCCAATTCACTTTTATTTTTTCTCTTGGTATTCTCTGCTGAAAGATAAACCTAGGTAGGCTCATATGCTAATTTCTAAGCCCTTGAAGGCCGCCTCTTTTCTCAGTGCATTTGACAGTTTTTCACAGTTAGACAAAGCTAGTTCATGTGTGTCATATATATAACATTGTGCTCACTCCCGTGTAGTTATTTTTGAGTCAGCACTGATTCGCTAAAATGTATGTCTGTCAAATGAACTGAAATAAGGAGGCAGTCTGTAGAGGCTTAGATACAAGGGAATCACAGAGGTAAGAAGTATATTAATATAACAGTTTGGTTATGCAAAACTAGGGAATGGGTAATAAAGGGATTATCTATCTTTTAAAAAAACAACAATTCTGGAGTAGACTATCCCTTTAAGAAACAAACAATGCTGTTCTCATTAGAAATTGGCGAACGGCCTCTGTCATCTGAACTAAATACCATTTGGTTTAGCCCACGTTTAGTAGTTTGACAGGGCAATTAACATAGGCTGCACAATGAAATCATTGTATTACATCACACTACCTTTAAAAACCTATCAGAAACTGCAGTAAAGTTTTCCTATATCTCCAGGCCATCCTGTCTTCAGTATTTCTTGGACAAAAGTAGCTGTTTGCTATGGACGATAATGCAATAGAAACAGCAATGTCTATCCTATTGCTACTGACAAAAAGTGTCATATTAAAGCAATATTAAACATGCTAGACATAATGTATTCAAAGCAAATATTAGACTTAGAATAATATATAGATGTTGATTTACCATCCTATTATATAAAAGGCCAAGTGTGTTTGTCCGAAGCTGTCATGCGCAGTAGAGACAGCACAGGACAAACACACCTGGCCTTACCTGACAGTCCATGATGTTTGCCGCGAAAGTTGGCGTGGCCGGGCGGGAGCGTGGGCGTGGCTGGACGGGACCGTGCATGGTCGGGGCATGGCAGGGGGAGTGATAGAAAGAGAGGGGAGAGTGCAGAAGAGAGGGGGGAGAGAGAGCAAAAGAGAGGGGGGAGAGAGAGCAAAAGAATGGGGGGAGAGAGAGCAAAAGAGTGGGGGGAGAGAGAGAGAGCAAAAGAGAGGGGGAGAGAAAGAGAGCAAAAGAGAGGGGGAGAGAGAGAGCAAAAGAGAGGGGGGGAGAGAGAGAGAGCAAAATAGTGGGGAGAGAGAGAGAGCAAAAGAGTGGGGGGAGAGAGAGAGCAAAAGAGTGGGGGGGAGAGAGAGAGCAAAAGAGTGGGGGGGAGAGCACAAGAGTGGGGGGGGGGGAGAGAGCACAAGAGTGGGGTTGGGAGAGCACAAGAGTGGGGGGAGAGAGAGCACAAGAGTGGGGGGGAGAGAGAGCACAAGAGTGGGGGGAGAGAGAGCACAAGAGTGGGGGGGAGAGAGCACGAGCAAAAGAGAGGGGGAGAGAGCAAGGGGTAGGACCGCTGTACTACAAAAAATGGC
The DNA here is from genome assembly GCF_027579735.1 of Bombina bombina. Lineage (NCBI taxonomy): Eukaryota > Metazoa > Chordata > Amphibia > Anura > Bombinatoridae > Bombina > Bombina bombina. The sequence continues at coordinate 556,678,806 of NC_069504.1, forward strand.
CCGTGTGAACAGGCTTTAGGACTAGTTAATTATATTAGCTGAATGGAGGGAGGTTCTTCAAATACCCTCAATCTCAGCTCCTTGCTTTTATCTCTGTACTGCACAATGGGGCCTCATATCTATATTATAACCCCCAAAAGCCCCTATTTTACATGTGGCTACCCTGACAGTTTACTAAGGAGATCACAGAAATGGAAGTGGTCACTGGGCTATTTTCAATATTATTTACTAAAATCTACACACAAATTGTAAACAATGTTTTACAGTTTTTGCTGCAGCTATGTCACATGCTATGAATTGCACATATAATAATGGCATATTGTGCATCTGCTGGGCCTGCTGAAAAAAAACAATATATCATTTGTGTAGGTCACTCACTGAAATTTGACTTACAAAAGGGTTTAAAGGGACATAAAACCTAACATTTTTCTTTCATGATTCAGAAAGAGAATACAATTTTAAACAACTTTCCAGTTTACTTCTATTATCTAATTTGCTTTATTCTTTAGATATCCTTTGTTGAAGAAATAGCACTGCACATGGGTGAGCCAATAACACAAGGCATCTATGTGCAGTCACCAATCAGCAGCTTCTGAGCCTATCTAGATATGCTTTTGAACAAAGGATATCAAGAGAATGAATTCAAATAGATAATATGAGTACATTGGAAAGTTGTTTATTATTGCATGCTCTTTCTAAATCATGAAATAAAAAATGTTTCATGTCCCTTTTAATGTAGGTAGCAAAAAAAGCTCAAACTTGGCTCAGCCCTGGGGTTAAAAAAAGGGCTTAGCAGCAAAAGGGCTAATTATACATAGTTTAAAAAAAATGCATTGAACTTTCTTTATTTTGCCTGCTTTTATGTAATTTATTGTAATTTCACTCTGAAAATATACTGCACAGTATGTGGATCTTTTACAAAGTACACTCTTACAAACTGCACAGTGATTTGTTGATATATGCTGAAGTGTATTTATATCTGTCCCTAAATGACAATGTTTCTGTTTTAAGTATGTTGAAAATATTAATTTTGTATTTGGATAATGTGGATTTTGAATAATTTCTGATACATTCATAGACAAAAATACTTTAATGTACCTTTTAAAGGTACATGAAAACCAATATTTTTCTTTCATGATTCAGATAGGATATACAATATTAAACAACTTTCCAATTTACTTCTATTATCTAATTTGCTTAGTTCTCTTAGTATCCTTTGTTGAAAATCATACCTAAAGAGGCAGCAACAACGCACTTCTCGGAGCTAGCTGCTGATTGGTGGCTGCCACTTCTCATTGGCTCACCAGATATATTCAGCTAGCTCACAGTAGTGCGCTGCTGTTCCTCCAACAAAGGACACCAAGAGAATTAAGCAAATTTGATAATAGTAGTAAATTGGAAAGTTTAAAATTGTTTGCTGTATCTGAATCATGATTTTTCTTTTTCTTTTTTAATTCCAATATCATACAGTCATTTCTTTCATGTAATTGGCAAGAATCCATGAGCTTGTGACATATGGGATATACAACCTAAAAATGCCTATAAATACACCCCTCACCACACCCACAATTCAGTTTTACAAACTTTGCCTCCTATGGAGGTGGTGAAGTAAGTTTGTGCTTAGATTTTTAGGATTTCTTCTGTGATAAGCGCTTCTAAGCATTCTGAAGTCCAATTCCTCTCAGAGTACAGTGTTTGTCAGAGGGATGTGAAGAGAGTATCGCCTATTGATTTTATGGTTTCCGTTGCGGGAAATCTTTTCAAGGGTCCTCTGTTATCGGTCGTAGGGATTCATCTCCTACCTCCCTTTTCAGATCGACGATATACTCTTATATTCTATTACCTCTGCTGATAGTTCTCAGTACTGGTTTGGCTATCTGCTATATGTGGATGGGTGTCTTTCGGGAAGTATGTATCATTATTTAAAGGGGCAGTCTACCATAGAATTGTTATTGTTTTAAAATAAAGAAAATCCTTTTATTACCCATTCCCCAGTTTTGCATAACCAACACAGTTATATTAATATACTTTTTACCTCTGTGATTACCTTGTATCTAGGAACCTTCTTCCAGCCCCCGATCACATGACTGTGACTGTTTATTATCTATAGTCTTAAATTTAGCATTGTTTTGTGCTAAATCTTACATAACCCCCTGTGCCTGAATAATAATTATAATAATAATAATTTGCGATTTATATAGCGCTTTTCTCCCTGTGAGACTCAAAGCACTTTACAAATATACCAACATAAGACATAAAAGTTAGGAGTTTCTGAAGGTCAGATAAGCGGACTGAATGCCCGATGGAAGAGGTGGGTCTTTAGCTTTTTTTTAAAAGTCTGTAAGGACGGTGCCTCTCTGATTGCGCACGGTAAAGAGTTCCAGAAAGTAGGGGCAGCGTGGCAGAATGCTCTGGAGCCTGAGTTTGTCCTTATTCTTGGCACTGAGAGGAGGGATGTGTTGGCTGACCTAAGTGAACGGGATGGGATGTAGGGTGTCAGGAGCTCTTTCAGGTACTGTGGGCCATGGTTGTTTAAGGCTTTGAAGGTCAGCAGGCCAATTTTAAAATATGTTCGCCATTTAATTGGAAGCCAATGCAGGGAGTGGAGAACAGGTGTTATGTGGCAGGAGCGAGTTTGATTGGTCAATAGTCTGGCTGCTGCGTTTTGTACTGTCTGAAGGTGATGGAGTTCTTTTTTTGGGAGGCCCAAGTAAAGTGCATTGCAGTAATCTAGCCTAGAGGATACAAATGCATGGATTAATGTTGGCATATCATCAGGTGGAATTAAGTGTTGTATCCTGGCTAAGTTTTTCAGATGAAAGTAGGCAGATTTTATTACGAAGGAAATCTGCTGTTTAAAAGATAGTCCAGCGTCAATCAGCACTCCGAGGTTTCGTACCTTTGCTGAACTAATGAGTTCAGAGCCTCCAAGCTCCAGGCCAGTTGGGTGATCGTGGGATATTTTTGATGCCCGGGGTCCCCTCACCAAGAGTAACTCTGTTTTGTGCGGCATGCTGGGTCTGTAGTATCTGGAACAAAGGAGAAGTAGAGTTGTGTGTCATCAGCATAACAATGATACCTTAGGCCATGTCGGTTAATGATGTCCCTCAGTGGTAGTAAGTAAATTGCGAATAGCATGGGAGACAGGATAGATCCTTGTGGAACTCCGCAGGCTAGTTCTGTTGGTGCTGATGAGCTTGATCCTGATATTACTCTCTGTGATCTACCAGCGAGGAAAGATTTAAACCATTTAAGGACTGTGCCTCCTAGACCACAGATGTACTGCAAGCGCTCTATTAGAATCCTATGGTCAATGGTGTCAAATGCAGCTGAGAGATCCAGGAGGATTAGAATGGAGTAATCACCTTTGTCTCTTGCCATGAGGAGATCATTTAGCACTTGGACTAGCGCTGTTTCAGTGCTGTGTTGGCATCTGAAGCCTGACTGGAAAGGATCAAATATGTTTAGGCATGATAGATGGGCTTCCAGTTGAGTTGCCACTACGTTTTCAATTATTTTCCCCAGAAATGGGGGGTTGGATACTGGTCTGTAATTAGTCATGCAGTCTGGGTCTAATAAAGGTTTCTTTAGGAGGGGTTTTTACCACAGCTTCTTTTAGAGGATCTGGAAAGTCTCCTGTTTTTAGTGAACACTGCACTATTTTTGTGAGGACTGGGGCGAGTGTTTCAATGCATCCAGATATAAGCTGAGTTGGAGCAGGGTCTAAGTCACACGTAGTAGGGTGCAACTTTTGTATGGTGTTTTTAACTTCTTTTATATCCACATTTGTAAAAGTGGACCATAAACTGGGGCAATCTGGCATTCCATTGTAGTGGTTCTGGTGTGTAACTGTTTGGCCTTCTGTGATAGCGGCTCGGATTGAGGAAATCTTGTCTCTGAAGAAGTTCGCAAATGCTTCACATTTATCCTGAGAAAAGTTGATGGGGCTAAGAATGCATGCTGGTTTGCAGAGCCTTTCTACTGTGCAAAACAGTTGCCTGGGTCTATTGTGGGAGAGTGCAATTTTGCGTGATAAAAATGAAGATTTTTTCTGAGTAATCTTGGATTGATATTTATTTAGATGTTTGGTAAGAGCGGCTTTATCCTCTGGATCATGTGTTCTGCGCCACTTTCCCCAGGATCCTGACCTCTTCTGAACACAGTGTTATCTATATGGCCCACGTGTACTTTCTGTCTTTGTGTTGAAAATAGATTTAAAAAGCATGTGATAAGAGGCAGCCATGTGATAAGAGGCTTAGAAATTAGCGTATGAGTCTACCTATGTTTAGTTTAAACTAAGAATACCAAGAGAAAAAAGAATACCAAGAGAAAAAAAAAGCAAATTTGATGATAAAAGTAAATTAGAAAGGGGCGGAGCTAGCCAGCCAAGGAAATGGCCACGGCTTGAAACGGCTCCTGTGCCCTATCTGGCTGAGAAGTGTAAATCTGCCATAATCGGAAATATAATTTAGCCCAAAGTTGTTATATAGCCCAAGAGAAGAGAGGGCTATCAGATGTGAGTCGGGGGCGCACTCGGTAACCCGGCTACAACAGCAGTTGATGTGCGTGATTTGCTGGGCCTACACGCACCGGAACCCCATGCTAAGCACAGACGCGACTTACACCCATAGCGGCAGCTGAAGACAAGATAATCTGAGTGTATGGGACATCACCTAGAATAAGAGCTGTCGGCTAGCACACATAATACGGGTCCGAGCGCAAAGACCGCAATTATTCTGAGACACCTGCAAGTTTAAAACACTGCGCAATAATGGGCCACTACTGAGTGAGAGTATAGCTTAGACGCACGTGGATGTGTGAGACATGGATGGTCGAGATTAACAACGGTGAAACCTGTTTATGCAGACCTGCAATATTTGTGACATGTCTATATGTCAGAGAGACATTATAGGAAGCAACACTTAAGGGAAAATGCTATGCTCAAGACAAGCATGACCGAGTTTAAGGGACTTTACCTATCCTCATAATATGCCTCTGAATGAAGAGAACATCTATCTGTGTCTACACATATATGCATGCAAATTGAAGGCGATAATCCTTACAGCACAAGGGGTAAAGTTTTCCACTTTCTTTTATATTCCATTGAAGATAAAGCCTACTTCACAGCCTGACGTTTAAAAAGGAACTTACACATGTCTATCATTTGTTTACCGTGCAAAGCAGCAATACTCAGGTACTAGGCCCAATCCACAAGAAATACACGGCGGACAGTGATATATATTGCAGCTCCTAAGCCATAATGAGTAACATAGCTCTGTAAACGTCTGATCAAAATACCTTCATTAGGCACATACCTTACTGTACAACCCATTAATGTGCTGAGTCCTGACTTGATTTTAACCTGTGCAAAGGATATCTTTTAAAACACAGACTGGGACATTGAACAAGGCAAGCATGTCTCCTAAAAAAATCAACAAAAAAGGGTCTATACCGAAACAAAGCAGTCAGACTACTCCCTCAGTTAATAACTTTTTCAAATCGGTAGAGGTCAAATCTACAAGCTTAAACCCCAATGAAGATCAAGACTCTGCTGCAGCATATTCATCTTCAGAATCTGAAACTATGACAGACACCATCACAGTGCCTAAAGCTTTATTTGCATCACTTCCCTCAAAAAAAGATCTCTCGGCCTTAGCCCTGCAAGTTAAACAATGCATTAAAGAGGAAATCAATGACCTAAAGAAAGAAATGTCTGAAATAGGGCATAGAGTGGAAGCGGTGGAAACCACACTGGATACTCATAATACGGCAATATCTGACCTACATACCACTATCCACAAACAAAATGAAGTCATACTGGGCCTGGAAGAAAAAATTGATGATGCCGAAAATAGAAGCAGAAGGCATAATATCAGAATCAGAGGTGTCCCTGAATCCATACCGTCTCCAGGCCTGGAGCAATATCTACAAGATCTCTTTAACTTTTTGAAACAAACAGAGTCCCCAGTAAAGATTGAGATAGACAGAGCCCATAGGGCACTCCGCCCTAAACCATTAGATACACAACCACCTAGAGACATAATTGTACGATTAACAAACTACCAGGTTAAAGAAGAGCTTATGAAGCTGGCTCGTGAAAAACAACCTATCAAGTACGAAAATGCTGATCTTCAATTTTACACCGACTTGTCGCAGAGGACCCTTTTCAAGAGAAAAGAACTTAAACCTTTTACTATGCTTCTCAGAAAACAAAATATCCCCTACAGGTGGGGGTTTCCATTCCAGTTAATTATCCCCTGGCAAGGAAAGAGATTCATATGCACTACACCAGGAGACATCAAACAGATCTGCAAGGCCCTAGATATCATACCACCCGTGATTGAAGAGAGAGAAGATGCACAAAACCAACACAAACCGGGTCCTAGTACTAACCCGCTACCTCAGAGGCGGGAATGGCAGCAGGTACAACAGAGAAGAACACGCAGGCTGAACGCAGGCAATCAAAATAACCTGCAGGAGAATGGAGACCCCTGAACCGGATAAGCTATATCCTTTTAAATATGTTCAATGGAACAATAATACTGTCACACTTTCTTGCATGTTTTCTTTTTCTTTTCTAGGAAATTTCTGTGAAGGACTCCCTTGTGATAAAGGACAATTCTTACATAGGTAGTCCTGGTAATGTTAAAAATAGGAGTTTGAAAATCCAGAGACTTTTACTTGCTAGCAATATATTATGCTAATAGCTTTGTTTTACAGGTCCTTTGTTAATCCTTTATCTTCTTTTCAGAGGCCGTCAGGCTGGTCCAAATCAGTTTAGTATTTTAATTCAGAATTGTTTACTGCATTGTTATTGCTTTCTCCTCTCCCTGTTACAATGGGACAACTGTCTTACTTTTACTCTCAGCCAGTTGGGAGATATACTCTCCTATAGTTAGGATAATGTATTGTACCCTTTCAGTTAAGAAAGGGGTAGAATGTTTTGTCACTTACTTTTTTATAATTTTTTCTCTTTTTTTTAAGGTTACTACTATGTTACATATGTATAATCAGCTGTGCTCGGAGTACTTCAGAGGGAGGTATGTGAGGGCATCATCCAAGCACTGGGTCATATAGTACAAAAACAGGCACAATGAATAGAAACACCCCACAGGCTTTTACAATCATATCTCAAAATACAAAAGGGCTAAACTGTCCGAATAAGCGTAGGATGGCACTGTTGGATCTCCATAAGAAAGGGGGCCAGATCCTTATGCTACAGGAGACACACTTTAAAACCAAACACATACCCAAGTTCTTTTCATCTAATTATCCACAGCACTTTCACAGTTCGCACCCAGCCAAGAAAATTAATGGTGTCAGTATACTAATCCACAAATCACTTGCCTTTAGCAAAATACATGTAGATCAGGACAAAGAGGGCAGATACCTATGTGTCACTGGCCTCCTTTTTGGCAAACCCATCACGTTGGTGAACCTGTATGCACCCAATAGACGTCAGAGCAAATTTATTAATGCAACCACTAACTCAATATTAGCTCAGACCAAAGGCTCCTTGATCATAGCAGGCGACCTTAACGTCCCTCTAGACCCCCAGATTGATTGCTCCAACCCCAAAACCAGACAAAAAATCCCAAACATGCAAAAAATCTGGAAAAATCTTAAATTGCTAGGGGTACACGACACATGGAGATATTCCAATCCCCAAAAAAAAGACTTCACATTTTTCTCGATCCCCAATAGTTGCTATTCTAGATTAGATTACATTTTTGTGGATCACTTGACTCTTTCATACCTGAAAACAGCTGAAATCAGACACACCACCTGGTCAGATCACTCGCTGACATTATGTGAGATAGCGTGGCCCTCAGCTCCGCTGAGACAATACCAATGGAGATTAGATGAATCACTCCTCAAGGGGAAACAGCAAGTAAAGAGACTAGCCAAACATATTAAATCATATTTCACAACCAATAACACCCCAGATGTACAGTTTACAACGATATGGGAGGCACACAAAAGTACAATCAGAGGCGAACTCATTAAACTTAAAGCATATATAACGAGAAAGAGGAGAGAAGAATATACCACCTTAGCTAAAGAAATGGCAGATTTAGATTATCTACACAAACAATCCCCTGACAACAATCTTGTTTTAGATAACCTCAATTCAAAACGTACACAACTAAACAACCTTCTCCAGATAGATGCCCAAAGACAACTATTGTCCTTCCAACAGACATTCTATAGGGAGGGTAACAAAGCAGGGAAATGGCTAGCAAGAGCTTTAAAACACAGACAACAAAAAACATACATTCACTCAATTAAAAATGAGTCAGGAAAAAGACTAGAAGACACCCATAAAATAGCTGAAGTATTTAAATCTTTTTATCATAAACTTTATAATCTATTCCCGGATAGAGAAGACACAGCCCACAGTCGCGCATGCCACCAATACCTTTCTAGCATACAAATACCACAACTAAGCAGCGAGCAAAGAGAGTCTTTGAACCAACCCTTCTCCATTAAAGAAGTATTAGACGCTATACGTACCCTAAAATCTAACAAAGCGCCGGGACCAGATGGTTTCTCAGGCCTGTACTATAAAACCTTTTCAAAATATCTTGCCCCACATTTAACCTCCTTATTTAATCACATAGCGGAAGACTATAGATTTCCCGATACCATGTTACAAGCTCATATCTCAGTACTGGAAAAACCGGGCAGGGTGCCTGATGTCCCCGCCAACTTTAGACCAATATCCCTACTTAATACAGACTTGAAACTATATGCAAAAATTTTGGCCTCCCGCATAAATAAATTTCTCCCAGAACTAATTCATCAGGACCAGGCAGGTTTCGTACCTAATAGGGAAGCGAAAGATAACACCGTGAAAGTACTTAATCTTATAGACCTTATTTCCAGGACTAATACCCCAGCCCTTTTTCTATCCACTGACGCCGAAAAGGCATTTGACAGACTCGACTGGACTTATTTACAAGCGACTCTTAGTAGATTTAATTTCCCCGACCAGTTTATCCATAAAATTATGGCCCTATATTCTAACCCAACAGCACAGGTGAGAGTGAATGGGACGCTCTCTGAACCCTTTGAAATCAGAAACGGGTCGAGACAGGGTTGCCCTCTTTCCCCATTGTTATTTATTTTATCACTTGAACCACTAGCAATTAGAATCAGAGAGAATCCGCACATCACAGGAATTACAGCAGGGACTAGACAGCATAAAATGGCAATCTACGCGGACGACCTCCTTCTGACAATAACCGACCCACTTAGATCTATCACACATGCAATGACTGAGCTCTCCTCTTTCGGCAGGGTATCTAATTTTCTAGTTAACATGACAAAGTCGGAATTCTTACCGTTAGGGATCCCCCAACAGACGCTAGAGGACATCAGAGCACTCTGCCCGTTAAAAGTACAAACCAACCGTCTTAAATATCTGGGAGTCTTTTTGACTCCAAACAGTCAATCAACACGCAAATACAACTATGGGGAACTAATTAATGAGTTTCAGTCCCTGACCTCCTCCTGGCTTCTAAAAAATATTACGTGGTTGGGTAGAATCCAAGCAGCTAAGATGGTACTACTACCTAAAGCATTATATATCTTACAGACCGTACCGGTCCAGCACATTTCCAGGGAAGTAGATATCTTGCAAAAAATTCTGAATGACTATATATGGAGACGCAGGCCACCACGTATTAATAAAAGCACGATTTATAAAGTTCCTGAGCAAGGAGGCCTGGGAGTTCCCCACCTTAACTCATATAAACTTGCGATCTCTCTTCAGCGTGTCCTGGAGTGGTGCAATCATGAGGGAGATAGATCTAAGGGTTGGGTACAAATAGAAACAAACATGGCAGACACATCCCACTTAGGAAACAAATGCTGGAATATCCAGGCACTAGGAATCCCCTCTATATCCCAGTCTTCCACGTCTAATGAGACCTGGAGAGACTGGCTATATGTCCTCAAAACATATCCAAAAATCTCTTCAAAATATTCCCCACTTACAAGCTTGATACTTAATCCAGAGTTTCCCCCGGGGCTGACTCAAGAGAGGAACACAGGTGCCACCCAAATCCCCCCAATACAGATACACACCTTATTAGAAAACAACAAGGTAAAATCCAAGCAACAAATAGACTCACTATCAATTCCCTTTTTTGCCTCCTGGTTCAATTACCATCAGGCGAGACATTTTCTACTCACACATAAAAGTAAAGCGGATTTTATGAGACCTCTGACAAAATTTGAGCAAGCATGCTTGAGTGACTTGAAAGGTCCCAGATCGATTTCTACACTATACAAACTGGTTTTAGAAAATAGATTCCCGAACCTGCCTTCATACACTGCAGGGTGGGATAGAGAGCTTGAAACGAATACACTCACTAAAGACTGGCAGTTAAGATTTGAGAATTTATCACATTCAGCCCATTCGGCAAGAGCGAAAGAAACAAACATTAAAGTCTGTATGCGATGGTACATGACCCCAGCCAAAATAAAGCGCATTTTTAAGGGGAGCTCAGGCCACTGCTGGAGGGGTTGCGACCTACCAGGACATATGACACATATATGGTGGGATTGTGAACCTATTAGAAATTTTTGGTCAGCAATTTTCCAAGAAATTAATGCAGTTCTACACACGCAAATTAACCCGAGCATAGAGTTAGCACTTCTCCATAATGATCCCCCCATAACATGCAAAATACGCAAACAACTGTTTCATATTATGCTAAATACGGCAAAACAAATGATACCCAGATGCTGGAAAACAACCAAAATACCTACCGTTAGTGAATGGGTGAAATTAGTTAACTCAGATATGATATTAGAAAGATTCCATTATCTCCAAATAGGAGGTTTGACCTTTTTTGAAGACATGCTACTCCTATGGGAGTCATATAAATATAAGCCCAAGTAGGACCGACATAAAAGATCATAGTCACATATGCTATTTAATAGCCTCTCATAGAAGGATCACATTACTTCCCAACAAGCGCTAACCCAGATGTAATGTAGCATTATCTCTGATACCCGAGCACATGCAACTCCATCTTTAATATTGTAACCTACCATGTTATTGTTTTTATTTTTGATTTGTTTTCTTGTTTTTTTTGTTCTTTCTTTTTTCTGTTCTTTTTCTTTCCATTTGCTACCAATGAAGTTTAGTATTGATGCGTAGTGGTTTTGTTAATTTGAGGTTTCATCATATGCACTAAGATTTTTGTACTACTCTTATGTAACAGTCCTATATTCAAGATCGTAAGCAAACAAAAAATAAGTGAACTAATGGAGTTATATTTCTTCGGTTTGCCAAAGACATTAGCCCGGATGAATAGACTCAAACTCACATGGACTGGCTACTTGAATATGGATGCCTAGGAGGTATACCTTATGCCTCTCTAGCCTAAGTACTGTACAACTGCACCATGCTGATCTTTATTGTTGGAATAATGCCTTTGTTATAATTTATGCATATAATTTAATAAAAAATAAATATATAAAAAAAAAAAAAAGTAAATTAGAAAGTTGATTAAAATTAAAAGTCCTGAGCACACTTACTGACCCCAATTCTTTTCTGGGAAACGGCTAAGGCTGTTCTCAGAGGCGACATAATTGCTTACTTAACTAAACAGAAAAGACTTCAGACTGGTAAGGACGAACATTACAACACCAATGCATATACTCATTACTGCCAAGCTCCTACCGCACAGAGCAGATCTTCCTATTTTGCAGAGATAACAGAAACCAGGGTTTTTTTTTGAGACATGGAAATAGGTCTGGTAGATTTTTGGCCTCACTGATTAAGATTAAACAGACAAACAAAGGAGTGCCAGTGATCGAAAGCCAGGGTCACCTAACTAGTGATAGGAGTGCTATAGTCTCAGAATTCACAAAATATTATACCAACCTATATCAGTCACAACCACCTCAGGAAGATGCACAACACAAATTTTGGGAGGGGCTTGCTCTTCCTAGAATCACAGAGAATCAATTAGATATTCTGAATGCCCCGATAACTCCGGAGGAAGGGGCTCACACTATTAAATCTCTTGCCCTCTGGAAAACACCCGGCCCTTACGGGCTTCCGACTGAATTTTACAGGATGCTCTCGGACCAAACGGTTCCGGTGCTTACCACTTTGTTTACCCAGTACTTTACAGGCCAGCGTACCCCTTCGGCTAGTTTTTCGGCAGCAAATATTACAGTTATATAAAAGATAGGTAAAGACCCTACTAACCCAGCGTCATATAGACCGATTTCCCTTTTAAATGTTGATTACAAGTTACTAACCAAGCTTTTAGCTAATCATCTAAAAAATATACTCCCCTACATCCTGCACCCAGATCAGACAGGTTTTACTCCCCAGCGCTCTTCTGTCATGAACATTCGGGAAGTTCTCCATGCAGTGTCACATCATTGGTTGGCGAGGCAAGAGGGAACCCTTTTGTCTCTTCCGGAGGCCTTCCTGCTATCCTTCGATGCAGAGAAGGCCTTCGATAGAGTGGAGTGGACTCATCTTTTCCGTTCCATGGAAACCTTTGGTATTTCGGGCCGCTTCACCGCCTTCCTTAAAAACATCTACTCTAGTCCTGTGGCGTACTTGGTGATTAACAACCTTTATTCTCCCCCGATCCCTCTGCATAGAGGGACTCGCCAAGGCTGCCCTCTCTCCCCCCTCCTTTTTAACTTAGCACTAGAGCCGTTGGCGGCTCGTCTTAGAGATCTTTTCCCTGGTATTTGTGTCAATTCCCATAGACTCCAGATAGCTTTATATGCGGATGACATGCTGCTCTTTATATCGAATCCCCAAGCTCATGTCCCAACTATTTTAGACATGATTGGACTATTTGGACAATTTTCGGGATATAAAATTAATATCTCAAAGTGAGAAATCTTATGGCTACACCGTAAATCTAATGCCCACGCAGACCTATATCCCTTTCACTCGGTAGACTCACACTTAACTTATCTGGGTATTCACATCTCAGCAAACCCGCAGTAATGGTATTCTCATAACTTTTCCTCCTTGATTCAGCAAATCAAACAAGAGCTGAACGCCTGGCAAAATTTGCCGTTATCTTTAATGGATAGAGTCCACGTCATTAAGATGATAATTCTCCCCAAACTCCTGTATCCTTTACAGATGCTCCCCTTGCTACTTAGACGGAAAGATCTGGCCTATTTAAATACTATAGTTCGAAACTTTCTTTGGAAAGGCGGTAAACCGCGTATAGAGGTACATAAATTATATCTCCCCTATTTAAAAGGGCTTACCAAATTTCTTATACTATAATTGGGCCTCTTTAGCAAAATTGGCACTGGATTGGAAACTAAATACGCAGTACTTCTCTAGTAATCAATTGGAAGAGGCTTTGTTGCCTCAAGTGTCTCCCGCCTTTCTGCCACACGCTGCTTTATCTGAATTACCAATGACTGTACAGCACCATCCTATGTTTCGAGATGTGCTTCTGGGGTGGAAGGCTATGACTAAAGCATTGGCATGGGATCCTACCCATACAAAGTACCTCCCCATCATAGGAAACCGGAGATTCCAACCTGGCGTGTTATACCCCATCTTTCATACTTGGAGAGATCAGGGTATAGACAATGTTGATAAATTATTAGACCACACTACTAAGTCTGTTCTACCTTATGATGCTGTTTGTAGGAAATTTTTAATCCCTTATACTAATAGATTTGCCTATTTTCAAGCACGACACTACATAAACCACATCTTACAGAACTGTAAGACATTCTGGGCATCATCGCCTTTGACTCGCACCATTGCGCATTTTCAGGCACATAATTTTGCAATTTCACCAATTTACCAGGAATTAATAAATGTCAGGGCCTCTAGCATGCTGACACACCTTCTCAATGCTTGGCATAGGAAACTACCTAACTTACCCTCAGGGAAAACCATACTTGACAGCCTTACTCTCTCCTGGACTGCGACTTTAGCAGCTGACCTTAGAGAATCACAGATACGGGTTATATATCAAGACTACATTACACCTAGGAGGTTGAGTAAGTGGAGAACACACTTTTCAGATGTGTGTGGTAAATGCTCCTATCCAAATCCTGACTTTCTGCACTATATCTGGTACTGCCCCAAGGTTCGCAAATTTTGGAATCAAGTTTCGTTCTGGCTTTCCAAAATCGCAAATACCCCTATTGCACTTACACCCCTGCAGGTGTTATTTTTAAATCAGCTACCGGCCCCAAAACAGGATAGGAAATTCCTTATAAATGTTATACTGTTGGCAAGGAAATGTATTTTCCGAAAGTGGCTTCATAGTGGAGCTCCGTCCGTTAGCTCTTTGAAACAAATGCTACTGAAAACGTTGTTATTTGAACAGTATGACACTTTATATGATGTTAAGGTAAGGGTAGCTTGCTTTATTATGAAGTGGAGGCTCTTTCTAGAGTCTTTAGACCCTCCGACCTAAAAACAGATACTATACCCATTCAAAAATACTATCTATATTTTTTTTTCTTTCTATTTGAGCTCACTCAATGTTCTTAAGGCTGGATTTGTTGTTTATTGCGACACATGACAAAGTTTGTTTTGATGTTTTGTTTGATTTTGTTAGCTTGAAGAAAATAGAAAAGAGCCCTACCCTAGGATTCATGTTTGGCCTAGGGTACTTTATTTTTCAAAGGTTTTGTATAATAATTTAAAAAATGGCTTAACAGGTATTATGACTACTGTTTGCCCTATGTATGGGGCACGTCTTCTGGAACACTTAACCAACTGTATATGTTTCCTGTAATTGTACAACTATGTAACTGATTTATCGTGACTTCGTAAGTTGGATTATATTTTTATGTACCTGATGCCGAATAAAATAAAAGTTTTAAAAAAAAAAAAAAAATTAAAAGTTCTATCTGAATAATGAAAGTTTAATTTATACTAGACTGTCCCTTTAAGACACTCTCAGCTATGGTTTGGCGCTTTATGTATTAATATAAAGTTTTAGAGAAAATAACTCATTGTGTAGTTCATTAAAGGGATAGTAAACCCCAAAACTTTTTTAAATCTTTATTAAAACTTAATTATGTATGTGACATATTTCAAATAAGTACCTGTTAAATTTTTTCACTCGTTTTCTAGTTATTCTAAATCAAATATCTTTATATTGCCAAGCCCATTTTTATCACATTATGTGGACCCTATAATGATGTTCTACCTAGGTAGAAACATCATGGCGGTCCGCATGCGCATATAATTATTTTAATAGTAACGCATGCGCATTTTGGCCCCTCTGTCCTAGCATGACCGTCACTATTCTGGCACAGGAAGCAGGGTGGACTTCATGATAGTGACATTAACGTTGGTGGGAGTGGCGCACCAGAGCGCTCAGCGCTGAAGATTCACGGAACACAAGCACATTGGGGAATCATCTGTTTTACTTTACTAGAGGTAAGTATAATAAGTACCCCTAGGCTAACGAGCAAGTTGATTTGATCTTAGTAAAAGGACGTTACCCTTAGACTATCATTTTTTTAACCCCTAGAAAAACGAGCATGTTTTTTTCTTATAAGGCCGTGACTTATAAGAGTGACTAACCAGCAATTATTTTTAACCCCTAGACTAACGAGCAAGTTGTTTTGTTCTTACAACACTCAGATTAATCACAGGAGCTGCAAAGATTAAAAGCAATAGCAAATTCAGATGCGACTAAAGTTAATTATTAACATCTGAATTTGCTATTGCTTTTAATCTTTGCAGCTCCTGCGATTAATCTGAGTGTTGTAAGAACAAAACAACTTGCTCGTTAGTCTAGGGGTTAAAAATAATTACTGGTTAGTCACTCTTATAAGTCACTGCCTTATAAGAAAAAAACATGTTCGTTTTTCTAGGGGTTAAAAAAATGATAGTCTAGGGGTAACGTCCTTTTACTAAGATCAAATCAACTTGCTCGTTAGCCTAGGGGTACTTATTATACTTACCTCTAGTAAAGTAACACAGATGATTCCCCAATGTGCTTGTGTTCCGTGAATCTTCAGCGCTGAGCGCTCTGGTGCGCCACTCCCACCAACGTTGATGTCACTATCATGAAGTCCGCCCTGCTTCCTGTGCCAGAATAGTGACGGTCATGCTAGGACTGAAGGGCCAAAATGCGCATGCGTTACTGTTAAAGATCTTAGATAAAGAATAATTAGAAAAACGAGTGAAAAAATATAACAGGTACTTATTTGAAATATGTCACATAAATAATGAAGTTTTAATAAAGATTTTAAAAGTTTTTGGGTTTACTATCCCTTTAACAAATCTAGACAGGCCCGAAGGCTTGTTTTCCCACAGAAAACCTCTGAATTACATTGTTTCCAATGCAGCAAAGGGTTCTGGGTAAGATATGCAAATTAAGTACACAATGACACACCTTTTTACTTCAGTCTGCTTTTCAGCAGATTCCCTTTACGCCAAAGTATTGCTGTTCACACAGCTTATAAACTTAGCTAGGGTTAGTGCAGTGATTCATAACCATCCCAGGACAGACTGTTTCGTAGTTGTTGCTACTCATCAGCTGGGAGAAGGTTTGAATCAGTGCTGGGTGAAGTTGATTCCGGGCAGAATACAACAACATTTTAAATTAGGGGGAGATAAAAGGTGAGTTTAAAATCCTCCACTACGCACAAAATATAGAGTAAAAAACTCATTGTGTAATTCATTAACAAATCTAGACAGGCCCGAAGGCTTGTTTTCCCACAGAAAACCTCTGAATTACATTGTTTCCGATGCAGCAAAGGATTCTGGGTAAGATATGCAGATTAAGTACACAATGACACACCTTTTTCTGCCCGTAATCAACTTCACCCAGCAGTGATTCAAACCTTCTCCCAGCTGATGAGTAGCAACAACTACGAAACAGTCTGTCCTGGGTTATGAATCACTGCACTAACCCTAGCTAAGTTTATAAGCTGTGTGAACAGCGATACTTTGGCGTAAAGGGAATCTGCTGAAAAGCAGACTGAAGTAAAAAGGTGTGTCATTGTGTACTTAATTTGCATATCTTACCCAGACTCCTTTGATGCATTGGAAACAATGTAATTCAGAGGTTTTCTGTGGTAAAACAAGCCTTCGGGCCTGTCTAGATTTGTTAATGAACTACACAATGAGTTATTTTCTCTATATTTTGTGCGTAGTGGAGGATTTTAAACTCACCTTTTATCTCCCCCTAATTTAAAATGTTGTTGTATAAAGTTTTAAATATATGTATTTTACTTATATTTGCTATGAGTCAGGGCTATGTATATTTCCCTTTGCAGTCTAAACAGTTTCAGTATAGGAATCATGTTTGGGAAGTTTATTTAAACTTTTTTCTTACCTGGGGTTCAGTCTTTTTCAATTTGACTTTCATTTTTTCGTGGGCAAATCTAGGCTCGCTAGGGCGCAAAATGCTGTTTTTTATTGCGTAATTTTTTTGGTGCAAATTTTGTCATTTCCTGCGTCTTTGTTGACGCTAGTTGTTTTGGCCCGAAATCGTGTTTGTTATGACGCAAGTTGTGTAATTTTCTGGTGTTAGTTTTGGCGCCAAAAATTTTTAACTTTTTTTTGCGTAATGCGTCATTCTTGGCGCCAAATTTTTAGTTATTTTACCCCTCTATTGCTCGCTGTTTTCATGAACATTGAAAGCTATTATTCCTGCTTTTGTTTTTCTCTACTGAAACTGTTACATTGTGGAAATTGACTGTTTTGCCTAATGTTATTGTTCTTTTTCTGTTCCATTTTGCGAGATGTCTCATTCTGATCCTGACTCTGATGTTACTGTAGAAACTATGATGCCCTGGAACACAATTCTACAAAGCTGAGTGTGTTCTTTTCATTTTTTTAAGCTGTTGTTATTTCTTCTGCTCAATTGTGTGGCATTTATTTATCTTATTTTATGCTAGCAATGTTTCTACATGTACAATAACATTTACTGTTTTTTACATATTCAGTTCATGTACTTGATTTTATCTGCAAACATCACATGTTGTTGCTTATATCATAAAAGGTTATGACTGCTATTATGCCTTTAAGTAAACTTACAAGGTCTTTTCAAAATTGTTAAGATTTAATTAATTTTGTTCTGACCTACAGCATATTTAAGTTTATTCTACTGATGAAGGTTTCTTTGGCTCAAAGGATCCTGTATCAGACTGGTTGTTAAAATGCTCCTTATTTTTCATTTGAAGATTTTTTGTTCTTTGTTAAAGGGACAGTCTGCACCGGAATTTTTATTTTTTTTAAAAGATAGATAATCCCTTTATTGCCCAATCCCCAGTTTTGCACAACCAACACAGTTATATTTATATATGTTTTACCTCTGTGATTACCTTGTATCTAAGCCTCTGCAGACTGCCCCTTTATCTCAGTGCTTTTGACAGACATGTAGTTTAGCCAATCTGTGTAGACTCCTAAATAACTCCATGGGAGTGAGCACAATGTTATCTATATGAAACACATGAACTAGTACTGTCTAACTGTGAAAAACTTTCAAAATGCTCTGAGCTTAAAGGCATTTTTCACCGGTTTAGAAATCAGTTTGAGCCTACCTGTGTTTAGCTTTTCAAAAATACCCACCAAGGGAACAAAGCAAATTTGATGATAAAAGTAAATTGAAAAGTTGTTTAAAATTGCATGCCCTATCTGAATTATGAAAGTTTAATTTTGACTAGACTGTCCCTTTAAGGAAATGTTTCTATTTATAGCTTTTAGGAGTCTAGTCCTCCTATTAACTATCCCCTAGATTTAGAGTTCTGCGTTAGCCGTCAAAAGCAGCGTTAAGGGCTCCTAACGCTGCTTTTTACCGCCCGCTGGTATTTAGAGTCAGGCAGGAAAGGGTCTAACGCTCACTTTCCAGCCGCAACTTTTCCATACCGCAGATCCCCTTACGCCAATTGCGTATCCTATCTTTTCAATGGGATCTTTCTAAC
This sequence comes from Bombina bombina, assembly GCF_027579735.1. NCBI lineage: Eukaryota > Metazoa > Chordata > Amphibia > Anura > Bombinatoridae > Bombina > Bombina bombina. The sequence goes on from NC_069504.1 coordinate 556,697,721, forward strand.
ACCGGTATTTAGAGTCTTGGCTGAAGTGAGCAATAGACCCTCTACTGACAAGACTGCAGCCGCAGAAAAAAGTCAGGAGTTAAGAGCTTTATGGGCTAACGCCGGTTTATAAAGCTCTTAACTACTGTGCTCTAAAGTACACTAACACACATAAACTACCTATGTACCCCTAAACCGAGGCCCCCCCACATCGCCGCCACTCTAATAAAAAAAATTTAACCCCTAATCTGCTGACCGCACATCGCCGCCACCTACATTATACCTATGTACCCCTAATATGCTGATCGGAACAGCCAATAGAACGCAAGCTCAATCTGATTGGCTGATTGGATCAGCCAATCCGATTGAACTTGAATCTGATTGGCTGATTCAATCAGCCAATCAGATTTTTCCTACCTTAATTCCGATTGGCTGATAGAATCCTATCAGCCAATCGGAATTCGAGGGACGCCATCTTGGATGACGTCATTTAAAGGAACCTTCATTCGGTGTTAGGACGTTGGAAGAAGAGGATGGATCCGCGCCGGCAGCTTCAAGATGGACCTGCTCCGCTCCGGATGGAAGAAGATAGAAGATGCCGTCTGGATGAAGACTTCGGACCCTCTGGAGGACCTCTTCTGGCCGGATTGGATGAAAATTTCAGACCCTCTGGAGGACCTCTTCTGGCCGGATAGGATGAAGACTTCGGACCCTCTTCTTTTTTTTTTTTAAATTTATTTATAAACCAACATGAGTACAAAACACAAAATCCGCCACGCAGGGCTTAGTGTGATAGCCTATTACAAAAGAAATTGATGCATTTATCTTAACTAAATAGTAATGATAGTACATATCTTTTGTTAACAAATTGATACATATTATACTCAATGAAGGTATTTTCTATTTATTTTATGCATTTAATTAAGAGAGAAAGAAAAAAAAAAAAAAAAAAAGAAAAACAACTATATTCATTCAATTAGTAAACAGTTTGCTTCAGAGTCAGTTTCATATTCCTCAACTAAATTATTGAGGAAAGGGAGATATGTATAACTACAATATGGGGAGAGGAGGAGGGGAAAGGGAGCGGACCCTCTTCTTAGTGTTAGGTTTTTAAAGGGGGGTTTGGGTGGGTTAGATTAGGGGTATGTGGGTGGTGGGTTGTAATGTTGGGGGGGTATTGTATGGTGTGTTTTTTTACAGGCAAAAGAGCTGATTTCTTTGGGGCATGCTCCGCAAAAAGCCATTTTAAGGGCTGGTACGGTAATAGAGCTGTTAACTTTTTATTTTACAATAGGGTAGGGCATTTTTTTTATTTTGGGGGGCTTTGTTATTTTTTTAGGGGGCTTAGAGTAGGTGTAATTAGTTTAAAATTCTTGTAATCTTTTTTTTTTGTAATTTAGTGTTTGTTTTTTTTGTAATTTAGTTTAGTTGATTTAATTGTAGGTAATTGCAGGTAGTTTAGTTAATTAATTTATTGATAGTGTAGTGTTAGGTTTAATTGTAACTTAGGTTAGGATTTATTTTACAGGTAATTTTGTAATTATTTTAACTAGGTAGCTATTAAATAGTAAATAACTATTTAATAGCTATTGTACCTAGTTAAAATAAATACAAAGTTGCCTGTAAAATAAATATAAATCCCTAAAATAGCTACAATGTAATTATTATTTATATTGTAGCTATATTAGGGTTTATTTTACAGGTAAGTATTTAGCTTTAAATAGGATTAATTTTTTTAATAAGAAATAATTTATTTTGTTAGAATAAAATTATATTTAACTTAGGGGGGTGTTAGGGTTAGACTTAGCTTTAGGGGTTAATACATTTATTAGAGTAGCGGCAAGGTCCGGTCAGCAGATTAGGGGTTAATACTTGAAGTTAGGTGTCGCAGATGTTAGGGAGGGCAGATTAGGGGTTAATACTATTTATTATAGGGTTTGCGAGGTGGGAGTGCGGCGGTTTAGGGGTTAATACATTTATTATAGTGGCGGCGAGGTCCGGTCGGCAGATTAGGGGTTAATAAGTGTAGGTAAGGTAGCTGCGACGTTGGGACGACAGATTAGGGGTTAATAAATATAATATAGGGGTCGGCGATGTTGTGGGCAGCAGATTAGGGGTACATAGGTATAATGTAGTTTGCGGCGGTGTCCAGAGCGGCAGATTAGGGGTTAATAATAAAATGCAGGGGTCAGCGATAGCGGGGCGGCAGATTAGGGGTTAATAAGTGTAAGGTTAGGGGTGTTTAGACTCGGGGTACATGTTAGGGTGTTAGGTGCAGACTTAGAGAGTGTTTCCCCATAGGAAACAATGCGGCTGCGTTGGGAGCTTAACGCTGCTTTTTTGCAGGTGTTAGGTTTTTTTTCAGCCCAAACTGCCCCATTGTTTCCTATGGGGGAATCGTGCACGAGCATGTTTTTCCAGCTAGCCGCTACCATAAGCAACGCTGGTATTGAGAGTTGAAGTGGCGGTAAATATGCCTCTACGCTCCCCTTTTGGAGCCTAACGCAGCCCTACAGAGAACTCTCAATACCAGCGTTATTTAAAAGGTGTGGGGGAGAAAAAACACGCGTAGCTAAGGCACCCCTTTGGCCGCAAAACTCTAAATCTAGGCGCAAGTTAATAATCCTTTTCAAATCTGGATTTAAACATTTTTGCTATTGAGGTTTTTTCCTATTCAATATACTATCTGTATTATATTCCAGAGAATGGTTATTCTGATTCCCTCATGGGACTGTACTACTATTTCTAAGGAAATTGGTACTTGTTTTCAGGATTCTTTAGAATTTGAATATAACCTTAGTAGAGCATATTCACGTACTCTTTATATTTTTAGCTCAGCTTTATCTGTGGCTGACATTACTGTTCTCTCAACCTTTGTTGAACAGTTAGCATAAGCAGTTTCAGATTCTTAAGTATATAACTGTTTATTATCTCTATCTTGTTTGATTTCTATTATCTCCACTATTTCTGGAGGTTTAGAGTTTTTTCTGCCCTATTTTTAGTCTGGTGATGTAGATCAGTTGGTGAATGTCCTGACTACAAACGCTTGTTCTAGATCTAAGGGTCATAGATTAATTTCCTGGCAGGGTTAATACAGGTCTTTGGCCTTTGAGGTTAATTTATTGTGTACCATTTATTTGGGTAATAATAACTACTGTTTTTAGCAGCTGCTAATTTGGTTAACTCTGAGTGTAAACACTGAAGAAGCATTTTTGTGTATCCTTCTGGGAGAAAAACGCTATATAATTACTAGTTATTAGACTGCATGAAGGCACGGTTCTCAAACCAGTCCTTCTGCTGGGGGGCAGATTAAATTGTTTTTGGATGAACTCAGTCCAAATTCTATATTATTTATAGGGTTTGAATAGATTTTTTATAATGAAACCTTCTATGGGAAGAATCTTTATTTTTTAGTACACTCTGTGAATTTTTGTTCAGGAGTGATTATGCCAATTCTTTTTACAGGAACAGGATTTGGGTTGCTATTTAATTCTATTCTTTGTCCCTAAGAAGGAAGGTTTATTCAGTCCATTCTTGGATCTGAAGACTTTTATATTGTTTTGTTAGAGTCTCAACTTAAGTTGGCTATTATTAGGACTATTATGCCTTTTTTGTTAAGGTCATTTCATGTCCACTCCATTTTTCAGAATATTTATCCTCATATTTTATGTCATTCAGACCACTTGTGGATTCTGAAATTTTCTTTTTAAGCTTTACCAATTTGTCGCTTTTCCATTTGATTTAGTGACAGCTTTATGAATCTTTTCAAAGGTTCTTGGTTCCCTTCTTCTGTCTTCAGACAGTAGGGTATTGTGGTGCTTTCCTATTTGGATAGTATTTTGGTATTAGCTTAAACTTTTCTTTTATTAAAGCCAGTCAGAAAGCTTAGCATGCTAATGCACTGTGGCTGAGCTCTGTAGCAACTGGAGGGTTGCAGGTTCGATTTCCGGCGAGGTCCATTCAGCCTTTCATCCTTTCGAGGTCGATTAAATGAGCAGCGTCTTCAGTCCCTTACGGGTAATTAGACGCGCTTTACAAGTACCCAATACATACATATGAAAGAGCAGTATTCAAATATATGGACTTTTCTTTTTGTGGAATCTCTCGTGAATCAACTATGTTTTGTTTCTTCAAGACATGGTTAGAGGATTTAATTTACCTAAGAGTTTTGTGATTCCTTAGTCAAGGGTCACATCTTTTTGGGTTTCTAGATGGATTCTGTGTTCATGTCTTTGTCTTTATAGACAAAAGTCAATTGTAAGTGGTGTTAGCCTGTCTAATATCACAACTGTGGCATATGTCAATCAACAATAGGGACTCTTAGCTATTTAAGCAATTAAAGAAGTATCTTGAATACATTCTTAGATATAATTCATCTCCTGTCTATTTTCTACGATTTTAGACATTTGTGAGGTGGATTATCTCAGTCGTCAGTCTTTACATCCGAGACATCCGAGAGAGTGGTGTCTCTATACAGATGTGTTTTCTCAATTTCCCAGGTACCTTTTCAGGTCCAGGGATCTACAGGTGGAGATGGTGGATGCATTAGCAGTGTCTTGGTTTTGCAACCTGACTACATCCTTCCGCCTCTGTTTTTTTTCTTCCAAAGGTGATTTCCAAGATCATATTGGAACAGTGTCATGTGTTTCTGATAGCATCAGCATGGCCTCACAGGTTTGGTATGTGCATGTTGTTCAAATGTCCAAGTTGCCATCCTTGGCCGTTTTGTCTTTGGCCAGCCCTCTTGATCTAGGGGCTATTTTTCCATCGGGATCTCAAATTACTAATTTGGGGGTATGGAAATTGATTAGTGTTTAGGCATAGAGGTTTCTCTGACTTAGTTTTTATCGTTATGTTGCAGGCTTATAAGTCTGTTTCAAGAAACCTGTATTATCAGGTTTGGAAAACCTATATTTTATAGTGTTCTTCTCATAAATTCTCTTGGTATTCTTTTAGAATTCCTAGGATTTTACAGTTTTTAAGGATGTTTGGGTAAGTATGTCTGCATATTTTTTGAAGGGACAAATCTCTGTTCTTTCTGTTTTATTTTCTAGAAAGATTGTTTAAACTTCCTGATATTCACTGTTTTGTTCAGGCTTTGGATGCTATTAAGCCTGTTTTTTTATTTCTCCTTTTTGGAGTCTTATTTGGTTTGAAGATTATCCACTTTCTTGGAAAGTGTTGTTTCTTTTGACTATCTCTTCTGCTACAATAGTTTCTGATTTATCAGTTCTCTTGTGTGTCTCCTTATCTGATTTTTTCATCTAGATAAGTTGTTTTGTGCACTTCTTTTTTTCTAAGGTTGTGAATTTGAACAACATTAGTAGAAAAATTGTTGTTTCTTCTTTGTGTCCTAATCCTAAAGAATTATATGAGAGTTCTTTACATCCTTTTGATGTGGTAAGAGCTTTATAATTCTATATTGAGGTTACTAAAGACTTCTAGTCTATCTGCTGTTTTTTTGGTTCCAGAAAAGGTTACGAAAACTCTGACATTTCTTTGGCATCCTGATTAAAACTTTTGTTTTAAAGGCTTATTTCGAGGCAGGGCAGGCTCCGCCTCAGAGTTTTACAGCTCATTCTACTAAGTTCAGTCGCCATTTCTTGGGCTTTTTCAGAATGAAGCTTAGGTTGATCAAATTTGCAAATTAGTAATTTGGTCTTCTTTGCATAATTTTTTTGTTTTTACCATTTTTAAGTATTTGCTTCTTTTGAAGCAGTCTTTGGTAGAAAAAGTTCTTCAGGCAGCTGTTTCATTTTGATTCTACTGCTTTTGATTTAAATTTCCAAGGAAAACTTATTTATTGTGTGGATTTAATTTCTCAGTGGAAATAGCTGTTGTTATTTTATCCCTCCCTTTCTAGTGACTCTTCTGTGGACTTCCACATCTTGGGTATTTCTATCCCATATGTCACTAGCTCATGGACTCTTGCCAATTACTTGAAAGAAAACATTTTTTGTAAGAACTTACCTGATAGATTAATTTCTTTCATATTGGCAAGAGTCCATGAGGCCCACCCTTTTTATGGTGGTTATCTTTTTTGTATAAAAGCACAATTATTTTTCCAGTTCCTCTTTCTGTATGCTTTTCTACTCCTTATTTTATCACCCCACTACTTGGCTATTTGTTAAACTGAATTGTGGGTGTGGTGAGGGGTGTATTTATAGGCATTTTGAGGTTTGGGAAACTTTACCCCTCCTGGTAGGATTGTATATCCCATACATCACTAGCTCATGGACTCTTGCCAATATGAAAGAAATTAATTTATCAGGTAAGTTCTTACATAAATTATGTTATTCATATGCCTGTCTCAGCTATATAGATGTTTATAGTGATACAGTTATCACTCTACCTATTTCCATTTTGTTCCTATCTCAATAAATAGTTTTATAAATAATAATAAAAAGTAGAAACTGTGAAATTCTTTATGTTTCTAAAAAATTTGCAGTAAAGTTAGTGAGAACATTTTGAGATAAAACTGTACAATAAAATAGTTGCACAAAATCTGTTGTTTACCTAACCGAATGTCACATTTGTCAATATGCAGTGCATGGACGAACTTCAAAAACTATCAATCTAAACAAGACATAATAAGGATTCCATTCTGCTTAATCAAAGATAAATAAGGTCATTAGGTCAATGCAGGATGAACTTGCCTTACAAGGGGATCAACAATAATTAATATTATGGGCAGGTAAATTTAAATTTTCTTCATTCTCTTGGTATCTTTATTTGAAAAGCAAGAATGTAAGTTTAGATGCCGGCCCATTTTTAGTGAACAACCTGGGTTGTTCTTGCTGATTGGTTTATAAATTCACACACCAATAAACAAGTGCTTTCCAGTGTCTGAATCAAAAACTGTGTGGCTCCTTAGCTTAGATGCCTTCTTTTTCAAATAAAGATAGCAAGAGAATAAAGAAAAAATCATAATAGGAGTAAATTAGAAAGTTGCTTAAAATTGCATGCTCTATCTGAATCACAAAAGAAATGTTTTTGGGTTCAGTGTCCCTTTAATATTAGATTTAATACTGGAAAATGCAAGGTTCTACATTTTGGAAGTAAAAAACAGAATTTATGCTTACCTGATAAATTACTTTCTCCAACGGTGTGTCCGGTCCACGGCGTCATCCTTACTTGTGGGATATTCTCCTCCCCAACAGGAAATGGCAAAGAGCCCAGCAAAGCTGGTCATATGATCCCTCCTAGGCTCCGCCTACCCCAGTCATTCGACCGACGTACAGGAGGAAATAGGCATAGGAGAAACCATATGATACCGTGGTGACTGTAGATAGAGAAAATAATTCATCAGACCTGATTAAAAAAACCAGGGCGGGCCGTGGACCGGACACACCGTTGGAGAAAGTAATTTATCAGGTAAGCATAAATTCTGTTTTCTCCAACATAGGTGTGTCCGGTCCACGGCGTCATCCTTACTTGTGGGAACCAATACCAAAGCTTTAGGACACGGATGAAGGGAGGGAGCAAATCAGGTCACCTAAATGGAAGGCACCACGGCTTGCAAAACCTTTCTCCCAAAAATAGCCTCTGAAGAAGCAAAAGTATCAAATTTGTAAAATTTGGCAAAAGTGTGCAGTGAAGACCAAGTCGCTGCCTTACATATCTGGTCAACAGAAGCCTCGTTCTTGAAGGCCCATGTGGAAGCCACAGCCCTAGTGGAGTGAGCTGTGATTCTTTCAGGAGGCTGCCGTCCGGCAGTCTCATAAGCCAAACGGATAATGCTTTTAAGCCAAAAGGAAAGAGAGGTAGAAGTCGCTTTTTGACCTCTCCTTTTACCAGAATAAACAACAAACAAAGAAGAAGTTTGTCTGAAATCTTTAGTGGCCTCTAAATAGAATTTTAGAGCACGGACTACGTCCAAATTGTGTAACAAACGTTCCTTCTTTGAAACTGGATTCGGGCACAAAGAAGGTACAACTATCTCCTGGTTAATATTCTTGTTGGAAACAACTTTCGGAAGAAAACCAGGCTTAGTACGCAAAACCACCTTATCTGCATGGAACACCAGAAAGGGCGGAGAACACTGCAGAGCAGATAACTCTGAAACTCTTCTAGCAGAAGAAATTGCAACCAAAAACAAAACTTTCCAAGATAATAACTTAATATCTACGGAATGTAAGGGTTCAAACGGAACCCCTTGAAGAACTGAAAGAACTAGATTGAGACTCCAGGGAGGAGTCAAAGGTCTGTAAACAGGCTTGATTCTAACCAGAGCCTGAACAAACGCCTGAACGTCTGGCACAGCTGCCAGCCTTTTGTGAAGTAAAACAGATAACGCAGAAATCTGTCCCTTCAGAGAACTTGCAGATAATCCCTTCTCCAAACCCTCTTGTAGAAAGGATAAAATCCTAGGAATTTTTATCTTGTTCCATGGGAATCCTTTAGATTCACACCAATAGATATATTTTTTCCATATCTTATGGTAAATCTTTCTAGTTACAGGCTTTCTAGCCTGAATAAGAGTATCTATTACAGAATCTGAAACCCCACGCTTTGATAAAATCAAGCGTTCAATCTCCAAGCAGTCAGTTGGAGAGAAACCAGATTCGGATGTTCGAATGGACCTTGAACAAGAAGGTCCTGTCTCAAAGGTAGCTTCCATGGTGGAGCCGATGACATATTCACCAGGTCTGCATACCAAGTCCTGCGTGGCCACGCAGGAGCTATCAAGATCACCGAAGCCCTCTCCTGGTTGATCCTGGCTACCAGCCTGGGAATGAGAGGAAACGGTGGGAAAACATAAGCTAGGTTGAAGGTCCAAGGTGCTACTAGTGCATCTACTAGAGTCGCCTTGGGATCCCTGGATCTGGACCCGTAACAAGGAACCTTGAAATTCTGGCGAGACACCATCAGATCCATGTCTGGAATGCCCCATAATTGAGTTATTTGGGCAAAGATTTCCGGGTGGAGTTCCCACTCCCCCGGATGGAATGTCTGACGACTCAGAAAATCCGCTTCCCAATTTTCCAAAAAACTCTTAGCCATCTCCGTGGAGATGTTGCCTGTGCAACGGCAAAGAGAATGACTGGGGTAGGCAGAGCCTAGGAGGGATCATATGACCAGCTTTGCTGGGCTCTTTGCCATTTCCTGTTGGGGAGGAGAATATCCCACAAGTAAGGATGACGCCGTGGACCGGACACACCTATGTTGGAGAAATAATCAGGCAACCTATTAATTAAATATGACTAGACTTAACCAAACAGAGGAGGAAAGGGATTTGGCAGTAGTAATAGATAACAAGCTAAAGATGGATGCACAATGCAGGGCAGTGACTTCTAAGGCTAATAAAATACTAGCATGTATTAAAAGAGGCATTGATGCAAGGGAAGAAAGCATCGTTTTTTTCACTATATAAATTTCTGGAAAGACCTCACCTTGAGTATGGAGTGCAGTCCTGGGGACCAATCTCAAAAAAAGACATAGCAGACTTAGAAAAAAAGTTCAAAGAAGGACCACAAAACAAATAAGGGGAGTGGAGAATTTAAGCTATGAGGAGTGGTTAACCAAAATAGGTATGTTTTCTCTAGAAAAAAGGCGCTTGAGAGGCCCATATACAGAGATGAGGGAAGCTCTGTATTTTCTAAGAAAATTGTTTGTGACAAGAGGTCACAATTTAAGGCTGGAGGAAAGGAGATTTAATCTCCTGCAACTTAAATGGTTTTTCACTGTAAGAGCAATCAAATTTTGGAACTCATTGCCTGAGGAGGTAGTAAATACCAATACCTTAGATCCATTTAAAAATGGTTTGGATACATTTCTGACTAGAAACAGAATTCAGGGATATGATTGCTTGTGTTAGATTGGTTACCTTTTTAATGGGATTCATTTAAGCTCAACTGGAGCTTTTATTGTAAATAAATTAAGATTTGTATAGGTTGATCTCGATGGACTACCGTGTTTTTCAACCTCATCTGCTATTTTACCATGTATGTAATATATGTGGTAAAGATGCCACCTAGAGGTAGTAATACGCATACTATTTTTGATACAAAGAATTTTACTTTAAATAAAAACAATTTACTATTTGTAGATTGGGATATTAGTTATATTTAAACCACTTGACTGATTAGTTGTTTTTTTTAACTAGAAGTGAGCATACATGAGATTGTAACCTCCTGTGTGAATATATTTAAAAAAGTTTTGAAGTAAAACTTGAAAAATCATACAAAACCGTTGTGAAGTGTTTTCTAATTGATTGGAATACTGTTGGGGCAAGGGTCACAATGCAAACTGATACTGCCTTTTGACTGTTATTTGAAAACAAATAGGAAACCTGTTTTTTTCTGTTTGGAATGACTATGAATTTGAAAATGGCCTGTAAAAAATACTCTCTTAACAGGCTAGAATAGAAGACTTTTCTTGAAGTCTCTGTCTTTTTACAGGTGCAGACGTAATAGAAAACCATGGGTAATGACTCATCTGTCATCAAGAGCAATAAATGAGCGCATTTTAATATTTTATTTCCCCCCCAGAAACTCTAGCCACTGATTTGTCACATTTTTTTATATTTATATTTTTATATTATGCTTGCTTATATAGATAGTGTGATACCAAAGAGAAAGCAAATTTATCTGATAATAATATATTATATAAATAATAAGTGTAGCACATTGCATCATTCAAATAAATTAGGACATTTTGGATAATTATAATAAATTATAAAGGTCCAACATTTTACACAGAGCTATAAAGGGGTACATATATATGTTTTGGTACATAAAGAGTATGACCCTTCCTTTGAGAACTTTTATGCAAAGTGCGCTTAAGCAGCAGGAAATGTCAGGGTGAACAATTAAGAAAAACATTCAAAAGGAGACAGAAGATTAAAGAGAAAGTCTACTCCTGCATTTTTATTGTTTAAAAAGATACATAATCCCTTTTTCTCCAACATTGGTGTGTCCGGTCCACGGCGTCATCCATTACTTGTGGGATATTCTCCTCCCCCACAGGGAAAGGCAAGGAGAGCACACAGCAAGAGCTGTCCATATAGTCCCTCCCAGGCTCCGCCCCCCCAGTCATTCTCCTTGCCGCTCTGAACAAGTAGCATCTCCTCGGGGATGGTGAGGAGTTTGTGGTGTTTAGTTGTAGTTTTTTATTCTTCTATCAAGAGTTTGTTATTTTAAAATAGTGCTGGTATGTACTATTTACTCTGAAACAGAAAGAGATGAAGAGTTCTGTTTAAAAGAGGATTATGATTTTAGCAGACAGTAACTAAAATCAGTTGCTGTTCCCACACAGGACTGTTGAGATGAGAGAACTTCAGTTGGGGGGAACAGTTTGCAGACTTTTCTGCTCAAGGTATGACTAGCCATTTTTCTAACAAGACTGTGTAATGCTGGAAGGCTGTCATTTTCCCTCATGGGGATTGGTAAGCCATTTTCTTAGTCTCAAACAGAATAAAGGGCTTATGGGCTATACACTGGTAGACACTCTTAAGGGCTAAATCGATTGCTTTATTTAAGTATTATATGCAGTTTTAAGTTGAATTTCACACTTTTATAACATTGGGGAACGTTTTTTAGCACCAGGCACTTGTTAAGACACCTTCCCAGTCAGGAAGGGCCTTTCTCTGTAGTAGGCAGAGCCTCATTTTCGTGCCATTACTGTGCAGTTACTTTTGAGTACAGTACATGCAGCTGCATGTGTGTGGGTCTGGAATCCACTAAAAACGTTCCTAGAAGGCTTCATTTGGTATCATATACCCCCCTGGGATTGGTGAAGTCGCAGCAAAGGCTGTGGCTGGGACTGTAGAGGGGTTAAAATTAAAAACGGCTCCGGTTTCCACATTTTAAGGGTTAACAGCTTGAAAATTGGGGTGCAATACCTTGAATGCATTAAGACACTGTGGTGGAAATTTGGTAAAGATTGGATAATTCCTTCATAGTTTTTCACATATTCAGTAATAAAGTGTGCCCTGTTTAACATTTAAAGAGACAGTAACGGTTTTGTTTTAAAACGGTTTTTGTGCTTTATTAACCAGTTTAAGCCTGTTTAACATGTCTGTACCTTCAGATAGATCATGTTCTGTATGTATGGTAGCCAATGTGGTTCCCCCTTCAAATATGTGTGATAATTGTGCCATAGCGTCCAAACAAAGTAAGGACAGTACTGTCACAAATTGTAAAGTTGCCCAGGATGATTCCTCAGATGAAGGAAGTAGACATAGTTCTACATCATCTCCTTCTGTGTCTATACCAGTTATGCCCGCGCAGGTGACCCCTAGCACTTCTAGCGCGCCAATGCTTGTTACTATGCAGCAATTGACGGCAGTAATGGATAACTCCATAGCTAATATTTTATCCAAAATGCCAGCATTTCAGAGAAAGCGCGATTGCTCTGTTTTAAACACTGTAGAGCAGGAGGGCGCTGATGATAATTTTTCTGTCATACCCTCACACCAATCTGAAGTGGCAGTGAGGGAGGGTTTGTCAGATGGGGAAATTTCTGATACAGGAAGAATTTCTCAGCAGGCAAAATCAAAATTAGAGCATCTCCGCGCATTACTTAAGGAGGTGCTATCTACTCTTCCTCTTCCTTGAGGTCCCGGTGCACCCTGATGCTTTTCCGATACCTAAACGGGTGGCGGACATAGTGAATAAGGAGTGGGAGAAGCCAGGCATACCTTTTGTCCCTCCTCCTATATTTAAGAAATTGTTCCCTATGGTCGACCCCAGGAAGGACACATGGCAAACAGACCCCTAAGGTCGAGGGGGCGGTTTCTACTCTAGCCAAGCGCACGACCATTCCTATTGAGGGCAATTGTGCTTTCACAGATCCTATGGATAAAAAATTGGAGGGTTTGCTTAAAAAGATTTTTGTACAGCAAGTTTACCTCCTTTAACCTATTTCGTGTATTATTCCTGTCACTACAGCGGCGTGGTTCTGGTTCGAGGAACTGGAAAAGTCGCTCAGTAGGGACACTCCGTATGAGGAAGTCATGGACAGAATTCACGCACTTAAGTTAGCTAATTCCTTTATTTTAGACACCGCTTTGCAGTTAGCGAGGTTAGCGGCGAAAAATTCAGGGTTTACAATTGGGGCGCGTAGAGCGCTCTGGCTAAAGTCTTGGTCGGTGGATGTATCTTCCAAGACAAAATTGCTTAATACCCCTTTCAAAGGTAAGACTCTTTTTGGGCCAGAATTGAAAGAGATTATTTCAGACATCACTGAGGGAAAGGGCCATGCCCTCCCACAAGATAAACCTTTCAAGGCTAAGAATAAGTCCAATTTTCGTTCCATTCGCAATTTCAGGAACGGACCGGCTTCCAACTCGGCAGCCTCTAGACAAGAGGGTAACGCTTCCCAGACTAAACCAGCTTGGAAATCAATGCAAGGCTGGAACAAGGGTAAACAGGCCAAGAAGCCTGCTGCTGCTACCAAAACAGCATGAAGGGGTAGCCCCCGATCCGGGACCGGATCTAGTAGGGGGCAGACTCTCTCTCTTTGCTCAGGCTTAGGCAAGAGATGTTCAGGATCCCTGGACACTAGAAATAGTCTCTCAGGGTTTTCTTCTGGAGTTCAAGGAACTACCCTCAAGGGGAAGGTTCCACATGTCTAACTTATCTTCAAACCAAATAAAGAGACAGGCATTCTTACATTGTGTAGAAGACCTGTTAAAGATGGGAGTGATACACCCAGTTCCAACTGTGGAACAAGGTCGGGTGTTTTACTCAAATCTGTTTGTAGTTCCCAAAAAAGAGGGAATTTTCTGACCAATTCTGGATTTAAAAATTCTAAACAAATTTCTCAGAGTTCCATCGTTCAAATGGAAACCATTCGAACAATTTTATCTACAATCCAGGAGGGTCAATTTATGACTACCGTGGAATTAAAGGATGCGTATCTACATATTCCTATCCACAAAGATCATCCAAGGATTTTCACAAAGGTGCTAGGGTCTCTTCTAGAGGTTCTAAGACCAAGGGGTATTGCAGTGGCACCTTATCTGGACGACATTCTAATCCAAACGTCGTCTCTTTCCAAAGCAAAGGCTCATACAGACATTGTTCTAGCCTTTCTCATATCTCACGGGTGGAAGGTGAACGTAGAAAAGAGTTCCCTGTCTCCGTCAACAAGAGTTCCCTTCTTGGGAACGATAATAGATTCTTTAAAAATGAAGATCTTCCTGACAAAAGTCAGAAAGTCAAAGCTTCTAAAGCTTGTCAAGTTCTTCACTCTATTCTGCAGCCTTCCATAGCTCAGTGCATGGTAGTAGTAGGGTTGATGGTTGCAGCAATGGACATAGTTCCTTTTGCTCAAATTCATCTAAGACCATTACAACTGTACATGCTCAAGCAGTGGAATGGGGACTATACAGACTTGTCTCAAAAGATTCAAGTAGACCAGATGACCAGAGACTCACTCCGTTGGTGGTTGTCACAGGATCACCTGTCTCAGGGAATGAGTTTCCGCAGACCAGAGTGGGTCATTGTCACGACCGACGCCAGTCTATTAGGCTGGGGCGCGGTCTGGGATTCCCTGAAAGCTCAGGGTCTATGGTCTCGGGAAGAGTCTCTTCTCCCGATAAACATCCTGGAACTGAGAGCGATATTCAATGCTCTCCGGGCTTGGCCTCAACTAGCGAAGGCCGGATTCATAAGATTCCAGTCAGACAACATGACGACTGTAGCTTACATCAACCATCAGGGAGGAACAAAGAGTTCCTTGGCGATGAGAGAGGTATCCAAGATCATCAAATGGGCGGAGGATCACTCCTGCCATCTATCTGCAATTCACATCCCAGGAGTAGACAACTGGGAGGCGGATTATCTGAGTCGTCAGACTTTCCATCCGGGGGAGTGGGAACTCCACCCGGAGGTTTTTGCCCAGTTGACTCAATTATGGGACATTCCAGACATGGATCTGATGGCGTCTCGTCAGAACTTCAAGGTTCCTTGCTACGGGTCCAGATCCAGGGATCCCAAGGCGACTCTAGTGGATGCATTAGTGACGCCTTGGTCGTTCAACCTAGCTTATGCATTTCCACCGTTCCCTCTCCTTCCCAGGCTTGTAGCCAGGATCAAACAGGAGAAGGCCTCAGTGATTCTGATAGCTCCTGCGTGGCCACGCAGGACTTGGTATGCAGACCTGGTGAATATGTCATCGGCTCCACCATGGAAGCTACCTTTGAGACAGGATCTTCTAGTGCAAGGTCCATTCGAACATCCAAATCTAGTTTCTCTCCAGCTGACTGCTTGGAAATTGAACGCTTGATTTTATCCAAGCGCGGGTTTTCAGATTCAGTGATAGATACTCTGGTCCAAGCCAGAAAACCTGTGACTAGAAGGATTTACCATAAAATATGGAAAGGATATATCTGTTGGTGTGAATCCAAGGGATTCTCATGGATTAATATTCCCAGGATCCTCTCCTTTCTAACAAGAAGGTTTGGATAAGGGATTGTCAGCGAGTTCTCTAAAAGGACAGAGATCTGCTTTATCTGTCTTGATACACAGACGACTGGCAGCTGTGCCAGATGTACAAGCTTTTGTACAGGCTTTGGTCAGAATCAAACCTGTTTACAGACCTTTGACTCCTCCCTGGAGTCTAAATTTAGTTTTTTCAGTTCTTCAAGGGGTTCCATTTGAACCCTTACATTCCATAGATATCAAGTTACTATCTTGGAAAGTTCTGTTTTTGGTTGCTATTTCTTCTGCTAGAAGAGTTTCTGAACTATCTGCTTTGCAGTGTGATCCACCCTATCTGGTGTTCCATTCAGATAAGGTTGTTTTGCGTACCAAGCCTGGTTTTCTTCCAAAAGTTGTTTCCAACAAGAATATTAACCAGGAAATAGTTGTCCCTTCTTTGTGTCCGAATCCAGTTTCAAAGAAGGAACATTTGTTACACCATTTAGATGTAGTCCGTGCTTTAAAGTTCTATTTAGAAGCAAAAAAGGATTTCAGACAAAACTTCTTTTTGTTTGTCGTTTATTCTGGTAAGAGGAGAGGACAAAAAGCTACTGCTACCTCTCTTTCTTTCTGGCTGAAAAGCATTATCCGATTGGCTTATGAGACTGCCGGATGGCAGCCTCCTGAACGAATCACAGCTCACTCTACTAGGGCTGTGGCTTCCACATGGGCCTTCAAGAACGAGGCTTCTGTTGATCAGATATGTGAGGCAGCAACTTGGTCTTCTGCACACTTTTGCCAAATTCTACAAATTTGATACTTTTTGCTTCTTTGGAGGCTATTTTTGGGAGAAAGGTTTTGCAAGCCGTGGTGCCTTCTGTTTAGGTAACCTGATTTGCTCCCTCCCTTCATCCGTGTCCTAAAGCTTTGGTATTGGTTCCCACAAGTAATGGATGACGCCGTGGACCGGACACACCAATGTTGGAGAAAACAGAATTTATGCTTACCTGATAAATTACTTTCTCCAACGGTGTGTCCGGTCCACGGCCCGCCCTGGTTTTTTAATCAGGTTTGAAAAATTTCTCTCTCTATACACTACAGTCACCACGGCACCCTATAGTTTCTCCTTTTTTTCTCCTAACCGTCGGTCGAATGACTGGGGGGGCGGAGCCTGGGAGGGACTATATGGACAGCTCTTGCTGTGTGCTCTCCTTGCCTTTCCCTGTGGGGGAGGAGAATATCCCACAAGTAATGGATGACGCCGTGGACCGGACACACCGTTGGAGAAAGTAATTTATCAGGTAAGCATAAATTCTGTTATTACCCATTCCCCAGATTTGTATAACAACACAGTTATATTAATATACTTTTTACCTCTGTGATTACCTTGTATCTAAGCCTCTGCAGAATGCCTCCTTATTTCAGTTTGACAGACTTGCATTTTAGCGAATCAGTGCTGACTCAAAAATAAATCCACGAGAGTGAGCATAATGTTATCTATATGGCACACATGAACTAGCGCTCTCTAGCTGTGATACTGTAAAAAATGCACTGAGATAAGAGGAGGCCTTTGAGGGCTTAAAAATTAGCATAGTAGAACTTCCGGGCAGCGGCCATGACTGGTCGCATTCCTGCAAGCTGCTCCAGCTTTCCTATACCATTTGCAAGATACCACCCTATTTAAGAAGCTTCTCGTATGGAGATTGACATATTTACAATATTCTAAAGAAAACCTATCCATAGAGATAATTTTTTCCGGAATTGCTGCTGGCTTCAGAGCCCGGAGCTAATTTGAAGCTGTGGCCTCCAACACCTGCCACGTGAGATAACCCCCCGGCAGGACGCTCTCTAGCTCCTGTCGTTAGTTTTCATGTGAGTATACTCACACTACCTTAACCAGTGTGCTGACCTAACGTTTATTATAAAGAACTAACATGGATATGAAGAGTGCCGCCGCCATTTTAAAAGTGCTGAGCAATCTCCTCTCGGATCACCATGCCGCTCTAGAGGAAACACTAGTCACAGCATTTAATCCTGAAGCTTTAAAGACACCTCGACAAACTATTCCAACCAGGCCTGTGTTGGCAACACATTTTAATAGTAGCGCTTTGGGGCCCCAGTGCTACATACCAACCCTGCTTGAAAAAGATAGGACACTTGCTACCATAGGTCCAAAACCAGGCAATGGAGAGATCGCGGCTGTGAACACTGACTGTGCTACCGGCAGAAGCGCAACCTGTGCAGGGATCAGTATCAACGGTATAGCAGTTACCCAATCACCATTACTGTTAGCTGGGGAAAGAATATACAAGAGAGCCCCTGCTGAGCATTCATTCCAAGAACAGGGAGACATATGGTCGCAACCGCATTGCCCCTTAATGATTTTGCAGCTTCCAATGACCCCTTGCTATTCTGTTTCGCTGCTGCTTAACTGGGTCACTATCCGGAGGCAGAGATGCTGCCCTCCGGTCACTACATGCTCACGGCTCAGACCCCTAGCACGGCAACTGTCTGGCAAAATTGACTCTTGCAGGGAGACCCGCACCGGAATTGGTTAAACTTAGACCTGGACATGAGCGAACAGATTTACGATAAATACTTTATGTTTATTTACAGCCCTGTTTGAGAACTCCTCTGCTACAACCTTTTATGCTAACAAAATGTGATGCAGTAGATATTTCTTTATTGTTTGCCTCTAAATGTAGAAAAAATTACTTTGGCAAAAGGACTCGCACTGAAATAGGTTAGGCTGGTGGGTTTAGCTGGAACTATGCTCAGCACTGTATTTATACCCATCCAGTTACGTTTGTAAGCTTTTCTGTTGTTATTTTCAAAATTTATATTGCGTAGTAGGGCTTGCTTGTTTTAGCGAATTACTATATTTGCGCTATTTCATTTATAATTGCATCCTTGCTGTAGCCTCTTTACATAACTGCAATTTACTATACAGGGGCATATTACTTTACATAATCTAATTTTATTGATATTGAGCCCTCCTCACTAAATCCAATTTAGCTGCTTGCCTTTATATTAGCCCACTAATGCATTTGCCCTGCACAGTTTCATCCAGACAGGGCAGGTTAGGGAAGCCTCTTATTATCCCACAGGTTGTATTCCTCTTTTCCTAGCAGCTAACTAATGGCAATTTTATTTGCAGCTTAAGAGAATTTTTATCTAAATTGACCTCAAGCTATAAGTTTGCTAAACGTCTATTTTATTGTTAATGTAAACTCATTGTGTGGTGCTGCATTGCCTGCGGCCGGGGTGATGCACCATGCACATATTTATACAACTAGCATTTACAGTTAGTAGCACATAGGAAATAAATCTAGTTCTAAATTGAGGTTTCTCAAACAAGTAATTTCTTTACTCGTTTTACCCCTGCCTGTTTACTATATGACAAATCCTAAGACTGTCCTTTTTTCTTAGTAGGTCAGCACAGAAAATTTATCATACACAATAGTGTACGCTAGCATTGTTTCACCAAGTTGGCATCAACTATTCTAAACTCACCTTATCTCTTTAATATTACCCATAGTTGTGTCAATAACACATTATTCGTCTCCCCTAGGATATCTATACACCCAGGCATGTTTTATAGCTCCAAAAATACTATAGAATCTATATTTACTCAAGCTTGTTTCACTCCTTATCTCTCCCATGATATCCATTCATTCAGGCATGTTTCATAGCCCTAAAAATATTTTAGACCCTGGGTATCCTCAAGCATGTTTCATAGCTGCAAAAACACTCTAAAATAAAGCAGTTTATACAGTTACTCTCTATCTTCCCCAGGATATCTATACACCCAGACATGTTTTGTAGCTCCAAAAATACTATAGAATCTATATTTACTCAAGCTTGTCTTACTCCTAATCTCTCCCATGATATCCACTCATTCAGGCATATTAACAATAAAACAAAAAACGAGGTTACTAAAGTGAGATCCAAGAGAGGTCTCGTCATCCCATTACACCTTCCCCCCCTGTTAGATATGTTTCCTTATTATAGGTCCAAGAGTGACCTATTAGATTTGCTTTGGAAGGGTTCCTTTTCAATAGGCATCATACATTTAAGTTTGTCATGTATATCTGTTTACTATTTCACTGATGAGCTGTGCATAAGGTTTCACATATCATTATAGTACTAATTTTGAAATGTATATCATCCTTCTGTACTGATTGGCATTTCTTTTTGTTTGATGATACTGTTTGTAAGCCTAATTTAAGTACCTCAATAAAAATATATTTAAAAAAAAAAAAAAAAAAAAAAAAAAAAAATTAGCATAGTAGCCTACCTAGGTTCAGCTTTAAACAAAGAATACCAAGAGAACATAGCAAATGTGATGATAAAAGTAAATTGGAATGTTGTTTAAAATTGCATGGCATCTGAATTATGAACGTTTAATTTTGACTAGACTGTCCCTAGGGACATTATACACTAGATTTTTCATTGCATAAATGTTTTGTAGATGATCCACTTATATAGCTTCTTTTTTTTCTTTTTCTTTTTTTTTAAAGTATAGTTTTGCTTATTTTTAAATAGCATTGCACTGATTTTCAGACTCTTAACCAAGCCCCAAAGTTTTAGGAGAATACTGATGTATACCTACTCCAGCTTGCTCCTCTTTGTGTAAAGAGTCTTTTCATATGCAGAGGAAGGTAGAGGGGGGGAGTGTCTGCTTTTTGTTGCTATAGAACCACTTGCAGTGAGTGTTCCAGCTAACCTTTTCAACAGTGCTAAACTGGGAGTTTATAAGTAAGTTTTTAAACAATTTTATACTAGATTTTTAGATCAGTATCTGTGCATAGTCTTCTTTATAGTAGTGTCTATTACATGCAGTTAAATGAAAATTTGTGTATACTGTTCGCAAATAGGTGGTAGAATAATTGTGATATGAAGATGTGTAATGTAACTGTAAGATAGAGCAGGGATTTAAATAATGTTCCTGTAGTCACATTTGTTGTAAAGACCACAGGTTAATATACATGGGGAAGAATCCTACAAGAAAGAAACTTCTTAAAGGGACAGTCAAACAAACTTCCATGATTCAGTATGTAATTTTCCAATGTAAATCTATTTACTTATCATTTTGGTATTTTTTGTTAAGAAGTAGGCTTATATAGACAGCAATATCCTTTAATAACAGTAATACCAATTAATATGTACACAGTATTATATAGTACTACTACACACCTCTAACATCCTCCTTAAAATCATAATGAAGTCCTAGTGGAAAAACTTCATTCTTATCTACTATTCACAAGAGTAAATGGCAAACATCAAGTGAATGCCAATTGGGGATAGCATGATGCATGAATAGCGCTTATACAATGGTGCACAAACCTTTGACACACACTCACTAAAGAAAAAAATGTTGTGTGAAGTAATACAAATAAATTATTTGAAATACTTTAAAGGCTTTACCTGTATTCAAATAAATATTCAAAATAAAAACAGTTAATGTCAACACTGTCACTTATTTCTTTGCATCACATAAACAATATACTCTCTGGAGTTTAGAAGATCCTAAATTAATGCTCTTAATCTCCCACCACGACATGTTGCATAGCAACAATCTAATGTTGCCAAGGATGTCAGTTTCAAAGGTGGAGATCTAATTAATTATGTGCAAATCTTATGGAAGTCAGTTTGGCAAGATTTTTTTTTTATAATACAAAATTAAATCTTTAATTTGTACTAGAATTCAGCTATTTATACTAACCATGTTTGCAAAGTATGCATTGATTTAGCTTATACATTGTATATTCTAGAGGGGCTATGCAATAATTATAGACTTCCTCTTAGCATAAAATGCTATACTTGAGTACTCACCAATTTTATTACTTGGGTTAAATATGTGACATGTGAAAGATATTTACTAAATCTGCCTAGATTGTTTATCCCTGATATATTGTATGTAGGGATCCTTCAAACTATAATATTATTAGTCAGCATAGATAATGTTGTTTCCTTTAAATTCACATGATATGACGTTTTTTCAGTCATAAAAAAAATATGAAAGCGATGCATGAAATTTAAAATATGCATCTCTTGTTTTTTTATAATTTTTTTAATTTAAAGTGGATGCAGGTAATACAGTCAAGCAGTAGAGATCACCTTAGTCAAGTCATTATATGGGAGCTTTTTCTTGGCTGCTTGTTCGACTTCCCTTTAAAGGGAGATTAAACCCACATTTTTTCTTTCATGATTTAGAAAGAGAATGCAATTTTAAACATCTTTCTAATTTACGTCTATTATCCAATTTGTTTTATTCTCTTGATATTCTTTGCGGAAAAGCATATCTAGATATGCTCAGTAGCTGCTGATTGGTTGCTGCACATAGAAGCCTTGTGTGATTGGCTCACCCATGTGCATTGCTTTTACTTCAACTAAGTATATCTAAAAAATGAAGCAGAATAAATAATAGAAGTAAATTGTAATGTTGTTTACATTTGTATTCTCTATCTGAATCATGAAAAAAAGATTCTGGGTTTAGTGGCCCTTTAAAAGCTTTCATGCCACAGTTTTGAGTATTTAGTTTCACTTAATTAATGATTGTAGATTTACATGTACCTGAACTCAGAAAAACAATATGGTGCTTATTTTAGCACCAGTAGTTTTAATCGGATGCCTTTAATTGTTTTTTTAATTTAGTTTAATATGTGGTGCAATAAATCTGAAAAAAATAAAGTTTTTGCCTCCAAGATTATACAATATCTCTTTAGCAAAATCAATCTGGTCAAACCATCTTTTTTTGTTAGGGGCTGCTCAGCTGGCCTCCAAATCACTTTTGTTACTTCTTCTTTTAACATTAAAGGGACATTAAACACTAAATGCATGCTAGATAGAATGATGCATTCAAAGAAAAGATTAGTCTATGACTAACATGTAGATGTATTTTTTAAAGTTTCATTAGTTGTTTAAAAAGTGACAAAATAAGTGTAAAGTTTTAGGGTCTATAAAACACTGGGAGCTGCCATGTTGTAACTTGTGTTACCTTCTCTGCTGTGGCCAATTAGGGTCAGTTATAAATAGGTCACTAGAGTGTGCAGCCAATGGTTGTGCTGGATTTAACAGTGTTCTGCACTTCCATTTCTAACAGAAACTAAAG
This sequence comes from Bombina bombina, assembly GCF_027579735.1. Taxonomy (NCBI): domain Eukaryota; kingdom Metazoa; phylum Chordata; class Amphibia; order Anura; family Bombinatoridae; genus Bombina; species Bombina bombina. The sequence continues at coordinate 556,720,179 of NC_069504.1, forward strand.
CTCACAATTTCAGAATGGAATTACAGGCAAAGAGGACAAAATAAATAATGAAAGTATATTGCAGAGTTGTTTTATTATATACAATTTATCATATTATATTACCATCTCAAAGTGTTTAATGTCCCTTTAAAACTTCACCTGGCTGAGTCTCCTCTAACGTTGGGAATACTGGATACATTTGTGTTCTTTTGCTATTAAAATGTTAGGCTGCTCCGTTATCCTATCCTGACGTCATCACTAACCGCCATTTGGTGTACCTCACGAGGGGAGCCACGAAGACGACGAGACAGCAGAGTGGAACCAGTGTGTTTAATCCATACAATCGCTATGAAGCCAACAGGTACTCATTACCAAGAATTGCACAGATACATAACCTTTTGACAGAAGTGGTGAGTGATTTTGTTAGTTTCCCTGATACATTCTTTTTATGCTTCAAGTGAGATTGAATATGGACATAAAATACAGTATGTGAATATTCACAGGTTAAGCAGTTATACATCACATTGAACAAGTATTGGGAGATTCTGTGCACGATACTAAATTTATTTGGCACAGGGGGAATCTCATGCATACCAGCACTTGTTGTAAATCTGTAGTTTATCCAGACCAGCAACATATAGGAATTCATAATGTTATGGGCAATATTGACAAAAATTACTAACTGCACAAAATTATTTTGCTAGACACAAAATCACCATTACCTGAATTACAAGACCAAAGCAATAAGCCCCATAGACATATATGCTTTCTATAAGCGCGCATTTTAAGCAATATTAAATTGTGCTTCATTTATTAAAATGCTAGTATTGGAATTTGCTTTAATTCATTCTTGAAAATTTGAGAATACACAGGCAACAAACATGTATATGCTTTTTAATTCTGTGGCTATCATATCCTGTAAATAGGCCTGCATAAGCATGCAATTTTCATGATTAACCCAAACAAACAAAATAGAGCCATTTTTTAAGTTAGTGGGATGAAACAACCCCCCAGTTTATCTTACAAATGGAAACTGAAAGTCCCTGACCTATCAATACACAGTGCATAATTAATAAGGTATTTAAAAAAAAACTCATTTAATTCGCACTTGATTAAAAAAAAATAGGCTTTGTTTCACATTGTTTATTCATATTTCATCAAAGATCTGAATACGGAACCCTGAAGGACAAAATTGCATGAGATACTCCAAGCAAAAGCGGGAACAGCCATATAGATGAGTATTTAAAAAGGAAAAGGCAAGTACTTTAAAAACTTAAATTATGCTTACCTGATAAAAAAAATAAATCTTCTGGCGGGAAGAGTCCACAGCTGCATTCATTACTTTTGGGAATTCAGAACCTGGCCACAAAGAGGAGGCAAAGACACCCCAGCCAAAGGCTTAAATACCTCCCCCACTTCCCTCATCCCCCAGTCATTCTGCCGAGGGAACAAGGAACAGTAGGAAAAATATCAAGGTGAAAAAGGTGCCAGAAGAAACAAAAAATACGGCCGCCCCTTATGATACAATGCGGGCGGGGAGCTGTGGATTTCCCGTCAGAAGAAAAGAAAATGATCAGGTAAGCATAATTTAAGTTTTTCTTCTTAAACAGGAAGACTCCACAGCTGCATTCATTACTTTTGGCAAAACAATACCAAAGCTATAAAGGACACTGAATTAAAAATGGGGGGGTACAAAAGGCGGCCCCTTCTGAGGGCACCACAGCCTAAAACCCAAAACTCCCAACAGAAAAAAACTGCTTCACGAGAAGCCAAAGGACAAAAAAGAAAATAGCCGAGATAACTGCCCAACAGCTAAAGCAAGCAAGGCCCTTGCTAGAGACTGCTCAGGCTAAAAATCCTCTGAGGGGACGAAGTCCCACAGGCACACAGCCCACAAAATAAACTCCCCCCCGATCAAAAAAAGGGAGAAATTTCCACATTCCCCCAGTGGGGAAGAAAAGAGACTCAGCTAAATGAGTCCGAAAGGACCCTCAGAACCCAAAGGAACTCCAAGAGAGTGAACCAAAAGGAACAGGGAACCTATGAAAAGATCCTGCCGACCCAGCAAAGCAAAGAGAGGACTTGTAGAGCCCCCTCCACCTCAAACCAAGGACTGAAAAGGAGGAAAGAAAAATCCCTCCCCTACACAGAGCACTTCCTTAGACCCAGAATAAAGCAAATGAAAAACAAACCGTCCCCGGGAGCCGCTGAAAAAAAGCATCAGATATCTGAATATGCTCCAGAAAGCCATAGGCGTCCTGCTGCAACCACACCTAAAGAAGGTTCACAATAACTGTGATATGCAGCTAAGACAGATCCCTGACTCCGGCAGCGGACCCAGCACCAAAGTGACTGATAATGTCCAAAAGGCCTAGGGATTAAAAGTACCCCGAATCATAAACAGCTTGCGAGCACATATTCAAGGTGCAAGTAGCTGCAGCTGGTTTTAAACTGCAAACCTTCCACTTGCTAGGCAGCTAAGCTAACCATCAGGCTACTAAGTAAAAAAAGCGTAGGCTCTCCAAAGAGCTCGGGTTCCAGAACCCAGACACAGCCCCCTTTTCCTGAAGATGAAGGGCACTCCCAAAAGAGACCCTCCACGGTACTACAGTAAAGGCATGGCACCAGAAGTCCATCCCTACACACTGACATCCCGCACGCAAGGCAGGGGGAACAACCCCACTAAACAGAGGAATAAATACCTCCAAGCACCAGGTGGATACTATGGGATATCAAATTCACCCCCAAAGGGAGGGAAAGTGAAGCCAGAACTTAACAGCTTGCTAGCACACAATCAAGGTGAAAATGGTTGCAGTTGATCTCAAACTTCAAACCTTCCACTCATTAGACAGCTAAGCTAATCATCAGGCTCACCCCAGCGGGGCTGAAGGGTAAGCTGTAGAGAAGCTCAAAAGGACATTACCAAAAGAAAATCATCAGGCCACTAAGACCGGCTCAGAAAGAAGTCTAAATCTCCCTGCAAAAGAAAGAAATACACCCGTAGGAACAGAAGACGTCCCAGAACCGGGAAACTGGGCCATCCCAACACAGTCCTAAGGGATCTGGATACAGACCCCCAAAAATTCCATTCAAAGACAGGACAAACAAACCCGGGCACCCGAAAACTTGGAGCTGGCTTAATATTTAATATCCCCTGAGGAACCCCTAGGTTACCTAATCTGGAGTAGACTTTGTACCAGAGGCGATGCAATTACAGACATATCCAAGACACCTTGAACACTGAACTTTAACTAAATGTCCTATACACAGAGAGCTTAGGACACCCACAGCGGGATACAACTCCCAACATAAAGGGTGATAGGCTATGATGAAGCCATGCAGCCACTCTGGAAGGCCTTAAGGCTCTAGGGACAATTATCACTAGTAACGTATGAGAAAACAGAAAACTCTGCTTAGGAATGCTAGCTGTCACCAGAATCACGAGACAGAGGAGAAACAGGAGCTTTACCTTGGATTAAGCCTACAACCTCCTGCTACAGGTGCGGTGGAACTATCCACTTCGCCACATCTCCCTTAGAAACTGGGTAGAGAAGCTAACAGAAGTCTCCAAGATCCACAGGATCCACCTCCCTGACACCCCTACAGCTCAATAATTGAGGAAGGAGCATGTATCCTAACCCCTGGCAGGAGAAAATCCCACAAACGCCTAAGCAGGGGCGACCCAGGAAAGAGGGGAGACAATCTAATCTGTACAACTCCCAAAAGTATGGGAGCAGACGAGACCCCTGGAAGTAGAATAACCAAGCGGCTTTCACTTCCAGAAACAGATGACCCGAAGCCAACCCCAAGGGAGGGGAAAAAAAGGCCCATCAACCTCAGTCCAAAGGAAGAGAGCCCGTCATCAAGGAAAACAGATTCCAAGAGGAGAACCTCAAAACAGAAAACAAGGGAAATCGCCCAGATTGATCCCTAGCAGGATCTGCTCTGGACCCCCGCCCACAATAAACAGGACAATGAGGCCTGACAATCCCCTGATGCCCCACCGAAAGGCAGAACGAGAACCAGCCTGCCGTTTAGGAACGAAGGCTTCCTCTACCATGTTTTAGCCCAACAAGGGCAAAGCCTCAAAAAATCTATGGAGCTCATGGAAAGTTAACTTCACAAAACTCTTAGCAAAAAGCAAAGATTATTCGATCTGAAGAGACACCAAGATAATAAACTCCTCATCGAGAGAGCAACTTACCACCCAGCCATGTCAGCCAGATACACCGGCACCACGTGGATGAAATAGACCGTAATTAACAGAAATAGCACACTATCAGGACCAGCCTGCTACATAGGCAACTCCAAACTGAACCAGGCCACAGAAAATTCGAGACCCTCATGAGGACTCGATAAGAGGATTTAAAGACATAACAATGTACTAAGACCTTAACATGCGACTTCCGCGGAAGTGCCCAAGCGATCACAAAATCGCTAGTATCAAATTACAGAGAAGAAATATTTCCCAACTGAGAAATCATAACAGACATGAGCTTCTTAAAAAATAAATAAAATACATCCTAACCGGATCAAATAAAAAAAGAGCAGCACCCGCAGGTGAAAGCCCAAGAAGAATGGGAACACCAACGGGACCAGGCAATCAGAGACCCAATTCTTTCACAGCTCAGAACAGGAATAAGATACCCAAAAAAGAATGGACAACTGTAGACGACCAGGAGATTAACTTCATCCCCACACGTCTAACCCAGCTTGCCGTCTGGAAGTGAAGACCGAGGATCCCTTAACATATTAGTACTGGGATCCTCCAGCAACGCCAAAACATGCCGAAGCAGGACACAAAGGCGCGCCAGTCTATAACAAAAAACAAGACTTACCACCGCCAGGGCAACAGACGATCCCGACCCGAGGGTTGGGTCTCTGAAGCTTCAGAGGAGAGAGCTTCCCCAGATGGCTGATCCGACCCAGGTGATCCCACACCTGACGAGCCCTGGTTAGCATAACACAGACAGTATCTCAGCAACACCTCCTCTGGAAGATGTAAATGCACCAGGGCCATAGATATGGCCATGCAGAACCGTGTCGTAACCTCTGGAGGAAACAAGCCACCTTCCAGAGAAGGGGTAACGGCATTAGGGACACCTGCTTGTAACGCTGAAAGCTCAGAAACTCTACGAGCAGAAGAAATAGCAACCAAAAACAAAACTTTCCAAGATAACAACTTAATATCTATGGAATGCATGGGTTCAAACGCAATTGGTCTAAACACAGGCTTGATCCTGGTCAAAGCCTGACAAAAAGACTGAACGTCTGGAACATCTGCCAAATGTTTGTGAAGTAAAATCGACAAGCAGAGATTTGTCCCTTTAAGGAACTTGCTGATAACCGTTCCTCCAATCCTTCTTGGAGAAAAGACAGAATCCTGGGAATCCTAACTACTCCATGAGTAGTTCTTGGATTCGCACCAATAAAGATATTTACGCCATATCTTATGGTAAATCTTTCTAGTAACAGGATTATGTGCCTGAATCAGAGTATCAATGACCGAATCAGAGAATCCCCTCTTAGACAAAATCAAGCGTTCAATCTCCAAGCAGTCAGCTGCAGAGAAATTAGATTTGGATGTTGGAAAGGACCTTGAATGAGAAGGTCCTGTCTCAATGGAAGTTTCCACGGCGGCAGAGAGGACATGTCCACAAGATCTGCATACCAAGTCCTGCGAGGCCACGCAGGCGCGATTAGAATTACTGAAGCTCTCTCCTGTTTGATCCGAGCAATCACCCGGGGAAGAAGAGGAAACCGTGGAAACACATAAGCTAGGTTGAACGACCAAGGTACTGCCAAGGCATCTATAAGTTCGGCCTGAGGATCCCACGACCTGGATCCGTATCTTGGGAGCTTGGCATTCTGCCGAGATGCTATCAGATCCAATTCCGGTCTGCCCAATCTGAGAATCAGGGAGGCAAAGACCTCCGGATGGAGTTTCCACTCACCCAGATGAAATGCCTGACGGCTTAAAAAGTCAGCTTCCCAGTTGTCCACTCCTGGGATGTAGATTGCTGACAGATAACAAGAGTCAGCCTCCGCCCATCGAATTATCTTGGATACTTCTGTCATCGCTAAGGAACTCCTCGTTTCTCCCTGATGATTGATGTAAGCCACAGTTGTGATGTTGTCCGACTGAAAACGGATGAATTTGGCCGAAGCCAACTGAGGCCACGCCTGAAGCGCATTGAATATTTCTCTCAATTCCAGAATATTGATTGGAAGCAGAGACTCCACCTGAGTCCACACATTCTGAGCCTTCAGGGAATTCCAGACTGCACCCCAGCCTAGTAGACTGGCGTCCGTTGTCACTATCACCCACGAGGGTCTGCAGAAACACGTCCCTTGGGACGGATGACAACCGGCAACAACCACCAAAGAAGAGAGTCTCTGGTCTCCTGGTCCAGATTTATCTGAGGAGATAAATTTGCATAATCCCCATTCCACTGTTCGAGCATGCACAGTTGCAGTGGTCTGAGATGAAATCGAGCAAACGGAATGATGTCCATTGCTGCCACTATCAATCCAATTACCTCCATGCACTGAGCCACTGATGGCCGAGGATTGGACTGAAGGGCTCGGCATGTATTTAGAATCTTTGACTTTCTGACCTCCGTCAGAAAAATCTTCATGGATATAGAATCTATCAGAGTTCCCAAGAAGGGAAGCTTTGTCTGTGTAATTAGTGAACTCTTTTCTAGATTCACCTTCCATCCGTGAGTTCTCAGAAAGGACAACACCATGTCTGTATGAGATTTTGTCAAATGATAAGTCGACGCCTGGATCAGAATATCGTCCAGATAAGGCACCACTGCAATGCCCCGCGGCCTGAGAACCGCCAGAAGGGACCTTAGAACCTTTGTGAAGATCCTGGGTGCTGTGGCCAACCCGAAGGGAAGAGCCACAAACTGAAAATGTTTGTCCAGGAAGGCAAACCTTAGGTACTGATGATGATCCTTGTGGATAGGAATATGAAGGTATGCATCCTTCAAGTCCACGGTAGTCATATATTGACCCTCCTGGATCATTGGTAAAATTGTTCGAATAGTCTCCATCTTAAAAGATGGGACTCTGAGAAACTTGTTTAGACTCTTGAGATCTAAAATGGGTCTGAACATTCCCTCTTTTTTGGGAACCAAGAAAAGATTTGCGTAAAACCCCTGCCCCTGTTCCAGTCTTGGGACGGGACAAATTACTTCCATAGTAGAGAGGTCTTTTACACAACGTAAGAACGCCTCTCTTTTTATCTGATCTACAGACAATCGTGAAAGAAGAAATCTCCCCCTTGGGAGAAAACTTTTGAATTCCAGTTGATACCCGTGGGTCACGATTTCCAGTGCCCAGGGGTCCTGAACATCTCTTACACAAGCCTGGGCAAAGAGAGAAAGTCTGCCTCCTACTAGATCCGGTCCCGGATCAGGGGCCGCCCCTTCATGCTGTCTTGGTAGTAGCAGCGGGTTTATTGGGTTGTTTACCCTTGTTCCAAGCCTGGTTTTGTCTCCAGATGGACTTGGCCTGAGCAAAATTCCCTTCCTGTTTTGCGGAAGAAGACGAAGAAGAGGGGACTCCTTTAAAGTTCCAAAAGGAACGAAAATTATTTTGTTTACCCCTCAATTTAACAGTCTTATCCTGAGGTAGGAGATGACCCTTACCTCCAGTAATGTCAGAAATGATTTCCTTCAAGTCAGGCCCAAATAGGGTTTTACCTTTGAAAGGAATAGCCAAAAGCTTTGACTTAGATGACACATCAGCAGACCAAGATTTTAACCATAACGCTCTACGCGCTAAAATGGCAAATCCGGCATATATAAAAGAATTAGCCAGCTTGAGAGCCTTAATTCTATCTAAAATTTCCTCTAAAGAAGTCTCAGTCTTAAGAGACTCTTCTAAGGCATCAAACCAGAAAGCCACCACAGTGGTAACTGGTACAATGCAGCCTGCCGGTTGTAAAAGGAAACCCTGATGAATAAATAACTTTTTTAGAAGACCCTCCAATTTCTTATCCATAGGGTCTTTGAAAGCACAGCTGTCCTATTACTAACACAGGCAAAGAGAATGACTGGAGGTGGAGGGAAGGGAGGAGCTATATATACAGCTCTGCTGTGGTGCTCTTTACCACTTCCTGTTAGCAGGAGGATAAATCCCACAAGTAAGGATGAAATCCGTGGACAGCTAGCGTATTGCTCGCCATATTCAGCGATGTCTGTCGGACCTGATCCGCTCTGTCGACATTGATAACTAGAGGCCTCTATCTGCATTCCATGATTTAAGCCATACAGCTCTTCTAGATAGAATAGCTAAAGACATAGATTTAATATCAATCTTAATAATATCAAATATAGCATCACAAATGAAATGATTAGCATGTTGAAGTAAAACAACAATGTTTGACAAATCAGGATCCAATAGCTGCTCTGCTAAATTGTCCAACCAAAAAGTTGAAGCAGCAGCAACATCAGCTATAGAAATAGCAGGTCTAAGAATATAGCCAGTATGTAAATATGCCTATCTTCCTATCTAAGGGATCTTTAAAATAAGTACTATCTTCCATAGGAATAGTAGTAACCTTTGCAAGAGTAGAAATAGCGCCATCAACTTTAGGGACTTTCTCCCAAAGCTCTAAATTAGACACAGGTATACAATTTTTTAAACCTAGAAGAAGGATTAAAAGAAGTACCAGGCTTAAACCACTCCTTAGAAATCATATTAGAGATAGCATCTGGAATTGGAAAAACTTCAGGAGTAACCTCAGCAGTTTTAAAAACAGAATTCAAACGTTTGCTATTTTTCTTATCAAGAGGACTAGAATCCTCAATACCCAAAGTAAACAATATTTCCTTTAACAAAAAACGTATATATTCCACCTTAAAAAGAAAAGATGATTTATCAATTTCAGAGTCTGAAGTAGGATGCTTCAGTATTCTGTTGATCAATACAAACTTTGTCAGATTTATGAGAAGTAATAAGAGACCTTTTACGTTTATTTGAAGGCGCAATAGCAGTCATAGCCTTCTCTATGGTTGCAGCAATATAATCTTTTATATCTGCAGGAATATCATGTACATTTGACTGTGAAGGTTTAACAGTTGATGTATTTGTACTTATAGAAACATTATCAGCATGAAACAATTTCTCATAACAAGTGCCACATACTTGAGCTGAAGATGGAAGATCAGTCAATTTACAACATACACACTTAGCTTTGGTAGATTTGTTTTCAGGCAACTTGGTTCCTACAATAACATCAGAGGCAGGATCAGTTTGAGACATCTTGAAAAATGTAACAAATAAGAAAAAAATAACATTTAAACAAAATATCCAATTTCCACAAAATAGCAGTTTCAGGAATAGGAAAAAATGCTTATATGAAAAACAAAAGCGAATATCAATATGCAACAAATGAAAGCAGAGAGAAAAAGAGGGAGAGACTTGATATAACAAAATTTTTGGCTCCAAAAATGACGCCAACAAAGATGATGCAAATGCTGAGAAAAAAAAACTTTTGACGCCAAGGTTAACAGGAAATGACAAGATTTGCATCATAACAGGCGCGACTTAGTGCCAAAAAATTTTTCGCCAAGAATGACGCAATTAATAGAAGTATTTTGCACCATCGCGAGCCTAATTTGACTGCGAAAATTTGAAAAAACAAAACAAAAGTTACAACTAACTGGAACCTCAGGTAAGAAATTTTTTTTACTAAATTTCTTCCAAACATAATTTTCCATGCTGAAACTGTTAGACTGCAAAGGGAAATAAACATAGACCTGACGCATGGCAAATATATACAATATATATTTAAAACTTTAAAAATATAAAGTGCCAAACATAGCTGAAAGTGTCTTAAAAAAAAGATATATTCTTACCTGAAGACACCCATCAACATATAGCAGACAGCCAAACCAGTACTGAAACATATCAGCAGAGGTAATGGTAGAGGAGTATAATGTCGTTCTGTAAAGGGAAGTGGCAGACGAATCCCCACAACCGAATTTACAGAGAGCCTTAGAATAGATTTCCCATAGGTGAAAACATGGCATCATTAGACAAATACTCCCTTCACATCCCTCAGACAAACACTGTACTTTGAGAGGAAATGGGCTTCAAAATGCTTAGAAGCGCCTTTCACAAAAGAAATCAAGCATGACTTGCTTCACCATCCCCCAACGAAGGCAAAGTTTGTAAAACTGAAGTATGAGTGAGGTGGGAGGTGTATTTATAGGCATTTTGAGGTTTGGGAAACTTTGCTCCCTCCAGGTAGGAATGTATATCCCATACGTCACTAGCTCATGGACTCTTGCCACTTACATGAAAGATAAATGCACAGAGCAAAAAAAGTGCTTTTGTACAAGAGCCAGTGATTTGTAGTGCTTACTGGCAAGCTAGGGGTTAATGACTCTGAAAAGAACCTTTGGTTCTCACAATTTTTAAACTAATATAAATAACTAAATCTCTCTCCCACAAAAACATAAGTGAGGAGAGGGAGGGAGATCCACATTAATCAGTGTCAATATTTACTAATATTGACATGATCAGACAAATAGGATATTTTATTATTATAAATTAAATTATAGAGCAAGCTCAGACTGGATAAACCCAGCCTGCACCTATGATGAGGAAGCCCCATGATGCACTGGGCATCGCCATCTTTGAAGCCACATGAGGGAGAGTGGCTATATGGGGCTATTTAATTAAAACTACATATTTTTATTATTTTGTTTTATATCTTCTGTTATTTAACTAAGTGCCTCGACCCACCAAGGCATTTAGCACACTTACAGAGCATTTGAAGCCTGCCCGATGGCTTCTGATGCTCTGCCTGACTGCTGGGCTCCACGTGAAGTCAAACCGGAAGTGATCACTCCATGGGAACGATCAAAATGGAGCCCAGCAGTCAGGAACTGTATTGAGGCATCACTACAATACTGTTTAAGCGGCTTCCTGCGCTCAGATTGTCCTCTCCCTGCATTTATTACCCTCTATATTTTCCATAGTGTAGCGGTCCCACCCATCCGCGCTCCTGCACCCGATCCCACCCCCCTCTGGCATATATCCACCAGCGGTGAGCTGCCCGCCCACCCGCCTCCCTGCAATGGCTCCCACCAACAAATCGAGGCATCACTGCAGTACCTTGAAAGCGTCTGGAAGCGATCACGATCGCTTCCACCACTTGAAACCCCAGGACGACGTGCCAGGAACGTCCTTGGTCGTTAAAGGGACACTGAACCCAAATTTTTTGTTTTGTGATTCAGATGCATGCAATTTTAAGCAGCTTTCTAATTTCCTCCTTTTATCATTTTTCTTCATTCTTTTGCTATCTTTATTTGAAAAAGAAGGCATCTGAGCTTTTTTTTGTTTAGAACTCTGGACAGCACTTTTTTATTGGTGGATGAATAGTTATCCACCAATCAGCAAGGACAACCCAGGTTGTTCACCAAAAATGGGCCCGGCCGGCATTTAAACTTACATTCTTGCATTTCAAATAAAAAGATACCAAGATAATAAAGAAAATTTGATAATAGGAGTAAATGAGAAAGTTGCTAAAAATGCCATGCTCTATCTGAATCACGAAGAAAAAAATTGGGTTCAGTGTCCCTTTAAGGGTATTTTTTTGTAGGCCGTTCCTGGCACGTCCTCAGTCAAGAAGGGGTTAAACTTGTGCGTGGTAGATAATTTTGTTAATGCAAATGATGAAAATGTAACCTGTTTCCTCCATTTTTGTTAGATTTCTGAGGAGTAGTCTAGGTCAGCAGAGAAACTTGTTATATATCATTTTGCTTAATAAGTGTAAGAATTCCAGGAAAATGTACCTAAGGGGGATACAACTATTTCCAGATTCTTTGCTCTCTCTCTCACTGTTTTTCAAACCTGTCCTCAAGCCTCCCCAACAGGCCAGGTTTTCAGGATTACCTTGGATGAGAGCAGGTAAAATAACCATGTTTACTAGTCAGTTTATTATTTTACCTGTGCTCCAGCCCAGATAACCTCAAAATGTGGCCTGTTACTGAGGCCAGGTTTAAAACCCCTGCTCTGTCTGAATCTGAGCAAGTATACAAAGTTGTGTATTTACACTTCATATATGTTACAACTTAACCAAGGTGAACTTCAGTATACTTCCTGGGAAGGCTGCTAGACACATGACTAATAGACACGTTAACGATATGATCAACAAATTTAGCCTGAAATTTCTTTAAGGCAGATAATTATACACAGGAGAAATCTCAGCAACATCACAATCCCCCTTAGGAAAACTTGAGGGGCCAGCAATACAGCGATAAGAGGTATCCTCTTAAAGGGACAGTCTACAACAACATTTTTATTGTTTAAAAAGATAGATAATCCCTTTATTACACATTCCCCAGTTTAGCCAACATGGTTATATTTATATACTTGATTTACATGTGGTGTGTGTATGTGTTTGTTTCATCATACTATTCACAAATTATATTTACAGGGCAATAAATAAAGCAGCCAAATTGTAACATCCACATACAAACTTTTTATATTCCCTCAATAGCTAAACTATCATCTCATAATGAAATAATTACATGTTGTTATAGTATAAAAAGTACACGCAAAGTCTAAACATTTACTGACAAATAGTTCCAAAAGAACATCATTAATATAAACAGTTCAAAATTAGAGCAACAACCAAAATTAAGATGGTCAATCGCCAACAGTAAGTGAACTGAGATAATGATGGGGAGACAATGAAATGAGTTTAACCCCTTAACGACCAAGGACGTACGCCACACGTCCTCAAAAAAAATACACTTAATGACCGAGGACGTGTGGCGTACGTCCTTGGTCTGGAAAGCAGCTGGAAGCGATCCTGATCGCTTCCAGTTGCTTTCCGGTTATTGCAGTGATGCCTCGATATTGAGGCATCCTGCAATAACCTTTTTTAGCAATCCGGTGCAGAGAGAGCCACTCTGTGGCCCTCTCTGCACCGGACATCACCGGCTAAATTAGTTGGTGGGTGGGAGCCGGTTCGGGAGGCGGCCATCGATGGCCTTGATGATGTGTAGGGGGGCGGGATCGTGGGCGGGGGTAATTGGAGGTGCGCACGGGCGCGCGCGCGTGCACGGGAGGGCGGGGGCGGGCGCGTGCACGGGGAGGGAGCGGGTGGGAACCGCTACACTACAGAAAAAAAGTTTGTATTAAAAGTTATAAAGGTAATAAACAATTGTTTTTTATATATATAAAATACTTTAATCAGGGGGTGGGGGATTGGTCTGTGCGGGGGGGGGGGAAGCTACACTACAGAAAAATAACATAATCATTAAAAAAAAAAAACATTTTTCTTGCAAACTGGGTACTGGCAGACAGCTGCCAGTACCCAAGATGGCCCCCAATAAGGCAGAGAGGGGGGGGGGTTAGAGAGCTGTTTTGGGGGGGGATCAGGGAGGTTGGGGGCTAAGGGGGATCCTACAAAGTAGCATATGTAAATATGCTAAAAATGTATTTTATTTTTTTAAAAAAAACACTTTTATTTTAGTACTGGCAGACTTTCTGCCAGTACTTAAGATGGCGGGGACAATTGTGGGGTGGGGGAGGGAAGGGAGCTGTTTGGGAGGGATCAGGGGGTCTGATGTGTCAGGTGGCAATCTGATCTCTACACTAAAGCTAAAATTAACCCTGCAAGCTCCCTACAAACTACCTAATTAACCCCTTCACTGCTAGCCATAATACACGTGTGATGCGCAGCAGCACTTAGCGGCCTTCTAATTACCAAAAAACAACGCCAAAGTCATATATGTCTGTTATTTCTGAACAAAGGGGATCCCAGAGAACCATTTACAACCATTTGTGCCATAATTGCACATGCTGTTTGTAAATAATTTTAGTGAGAAACCTAAAATTGTGAAAAATTTTGCGTTTTTTTTAATTTGATTGCATTTGGCGGTGAAATGGTGGCATGAAATATACCAAAATGGGCCTAGATCAATAGTTGGGGTTGTCTACTACACTGAAGCTAAAATTAACCCTAGAAGCTCCCTACATGCTCGCTAATTAACCCCTTCACTGCTGGGCATAATACACGTGTGGTGCGCAGTCGCATTTAGCAGCCTTCTAATTAGTAAAAAACATAATTTATGCTTACCTGATAAATTCCTTTCTTCTGTTGTGTGATCAGTCCACGGGTCATCATTACTTCTGGGATATAACTCCTCCCCAACAGGAAATGCAAGAGGATTCACCCAGCAGAGCTGCATATAGCTCCTCCCCTCTACGTCACTCCCAGTCATTCGACCAAGAATCAACGAGAAAGGAGAAACCAAGGGTGAAGTGGTGACTGGAGTATAATTTAAAAGATATTTACCTGCCTTAAAACAGGGCGGGCCGTGGACTGATCACACAACAGAAGAAAGGAATTTATCAGGTAAGCATAAATTATGTTTTCTTCTGTTATGTGTGATCAGTCCACGGGTCATCATTACTTCTGGGATACCAATACCAAAGCAAAAGTACACGGATGACGGGAGGGATAGGCAGGCTCATTATACAGAAGGAACCACTGCCTGAAGAACCTTTCTCCCAAAAATAGCCTCCGAAGAAGCAAAAGTGTCAAATTTGTAAAATTTGGAAAAAGTATGAAGCGAAGACCAAGTTGCAGCCTTGCAAATCTGTTCAACAGAGGCCTCATTCTTAAAGGCCCAAGTGGAAGCCACAGCTCTAGTAGAATGAGCTGTAATTCTTTCAGGAGGCTGCTGTCCAGCAGTCTCATAGGCTAAACGAATTATGCTACGAAGCCAGAAGGAGAGAGAGGTAGCCGAAGCCTTATGACCTCTCCTCTGACCAGAGTACACGACAAACAGGGAAGACGTTTGTCGAAAATCCTTAGTTGCCTGCAAGTAGAACTTGAGGGCACGAACTACATCCAGATTGTGTAGAAGACGTTCCTTCTTTGAAGAAGGATTTGGACACAAGGATGGAACAACAATCTCTTGATTGATATTCCTGTTAGTGACTACCTTAGGTAAGAACCCAGGTTTAGTACGCAGAACTACCTTGTCTGAGTGAAAAATCAGATAAGGAGAATCACAATGTAAGGCTGATAACTCAGAGACTCTTCGAGCCGAGGAAATAGCCATTAAAAACAGAACTTTCCAAGATAACAATTTTATATCAATGGAATGAAGGGGTTCAAACGGAACACCCTGTAAAACGTTAAGAACTAAGTTTAAACTCCATGGCGGAGCAACAGTTTTAAACACAGGCTTGATCCTAGCTAAAGCCTGACAAAAGGCCTGGACGTCTGGATTTTCTGACAGACGCCTGTGTAACAAGATGGACAGAGCTGAGATCTGTCCCTTTAATGAGCTAGCCGATAAACCCTTTTCTAAACCTTCTTGTAGAAAGGACAATATCCTAGGAATCCTAACCTTACTCCAGGAGTAACCTTTGGATTCGCACCAGTATAGATATTTACGCCATATCTTATGGTAAATCCTTCTGGTAACAGGCTTCCTAGCCTGTATCAGGGTATCAATAACCGACCCAGAAAAACCACGTTTTGATAAAATCAAGCGTTCAATTTCCAAGCAGTCAGCTTCAGAGAAGTTAGATTTTGATGTTTGAATGGACCCTGTATCAGAAGGTCCTGTCTTAGAGGTAGAGACCAAGGCGGACAGGATGACATGTCCACTAGATCTGCATACCAAGTCCTGCGTGGCCATGCAGGCGCTATTAGAATCACTGATGCTCTCTCCTGTTTGATTTTGGCAATCAATCGAGGAAGCAGCGGGAAGGGTGGAAACACATAAGCCATCCCGAAGTTCCAAGGTGCTGTCAAAGCATCTATCAGAACCGCTCCCGGATCCCTGGATCTGGACCCGTAGCGAGGAAGTTTGGCGTTCTGGCGAGACGCCATGAGATCTATCTCTGGTTTGCCCCAACGTCGAAGTATTTGGGCAAAGACCTCCGGATGAAGTTCCCACTCCCCCGGATGAAAAGTCTGGCGACTCAAGAAATCCGCCTCCCAGTTCTCCACTCCCGGGATGTGGATTGCTGACAGGTGGCAAGAGTGAGACTCTGCCCAGCGAATTATCTTTGATACTTCCATCATTGCTAGGGAGCTTCTTGTCCCTCCTTGATGGTTGATGTAAGCTACAGTCGTGATGTTGTCCGACTGAAACCTGATGAACCCCCGAGTTTTTAACTGGGGCCAAGCCAGAAGGGCATGGAGAACTGCTCTTAATTCCAGAATGTTTATTGGCAGGAGACTTTCCTCCTGATTCCATTGTCCCTGAGCCTTCAGAGAATTCCAGACAGCGCCCCAACCTAGTAGGCTGGCGTCTGTTGTTACAATTGTCCAGTCCGGCCTGCTGAATGGCATCCCCCTGGACAGATGTGGCCGAGAAAGCCACCATAGAAGAGAGTTTCTGGTCTCTTGATCCAGATTCAGAGTAGGGGACAAGTCTGAGTAATCCCCATTCCACTGACTCAGCATGCACAATTGCAGCGGTCTGAGATGTAGACGTGCAAAGGGTACTATGTCCATTGCTGCTACCATTAAGCCGATCACCTCCATGCATTGAGCTACTGACGGGAGTTGAATGGAATGAAGGACACGGCATGCATTTAGAAGCTTTGTTAATCTGTCTTCTGTCAGATAAATCTTCATTTCTACAGAATCTATAAGAGTCCCCAAGAATGGAACTCTTGTGAGAGGAAAAAGAGAACTCTTCTTTTCGTTCACTTTCCATCCATGCGACCTTAGAAATGCCAGAACTAACTCTGTATGAGACTTGGCAGTTTGAAAGCTTGAAGCTTGTATCAGAATGTCGTCTAGGTACGGAGCTACCGAAATTCCTCGCGGTCTTAGTACCGCCAGAAGGGCACCCAGAACCTTTGTGAAGATTCTTGGAGCCGTAGCCAATCCGAATGGAAGAGCTACAAACTGGTAATGCCTGTCTAAGAAGGCAAACCTTAGATACCGGTAATGATCTTTGTGAATCGGTATGTGAAGGTAAGCATCCTTTAAATCCACTGTGGTCATGTACTGACCCTTTTGGATCATGGGTAAGATTGTCCGAATAGTTTCCATTTTGAACGATGGAACTCTTAGGAATTTGTTTAGGATCTTTAAATCCAAGATTGGCCTGAAAGTTCCCTCTTTTTTGGGAACCACAAACAGGTTTGAGTAAAACCCTTGTCCTTGTTCCGACCGCGGAACCGGATGGATCACTCCCATTAATAACAGATCTTGTACACAGCGTAGAAACGCTTCTTTCTTTATCTGGTTTGTTGACAACCTTGACAGATGAAATCTCCCTCTTGGGGGAGAGAATTTGAAGTCTAGAAGGTATCCCTGAGATATGATCTCTAGCGCCCAGGGATCCTGAACATCTCTTGCCCAAGCCTGGGCGAAGAGAGAGAGTCTGCCCCCCACTAGATCCGGTCCCGGATCGGGGGCCCTCGGTTCATGCTGTCTTTGGGGCAGCAGCAGGTTTCCTGGCCTGCTTGCCCTTGTTCCAGGACTGGTTAGGTTTCCAGCCTTGTCTGTAACGAGCAACAGCTCCTTCCTGTTTTGGTGCAGTGGAAGTTGATGCTGCTCCTGCTTTGAAATTCCGAAAGGGACGAAAATTAGACTGTCTAGCCTTAGCTTTGGCTTTGTCTTGAGGCAGGGCGTGGCCCTTACCTCCTGTAATGTCAGCGATAATTTCTTTCAAACCGGGCCCAAATAAAGTTTGCCCCTTGAAAGGTATATTAAGTAATTTGGACTTAGAAGTTACATCAGCTGACCAGGATTTTAGCCACAGCGCCCTACGTGCCTGAATGGCGAATCCTGAGTTCTTAGCCGTAAGTTTGGTTAAATGTACTACGGCCTCCGAAATGAATGAATTAGCTAGTTTAAGGACTCTAAGCCTGTCCGTAATGTCGTCCAGCGTAGCTGAACTAAAGTTCTCTTCCAGAGACTCAATCCAAAATGCTGCCGCAGCCGTAATCGGCGCGATGCATGCAAGGGGTTGCAATATAAAACCTTGTTGAACAAACATTTTCTTAAGGTAACCCTCTAATTTTTTATCCATTGGATCTGAAAAAGCACAGCTATCCTCCACCGGGATAGTGGTACGCTTAGCTAAAGTAGAAACTGCTCCCTCCACCTTAGGGACCGTTTGCCATAAGTCCCGTGTGGTGGCGTCTATTGGAAACATCTTTCTAAATATTGGAGGGGGTGAGAACGGCACACCGGGTCTATCCCACTCCTTAGTAACAATTTCAGTTAGTCTCTTAGGTATAGGAAAAACGTCAGTACTCGCCGGTACCGCAAAGTATTTATCCAACCTACACAATTTTTCTGGTATTGCAACAGTGTTACAATCATTAAGAGCCGCTAAAACCTCCCCTAGTAATACACGGAGGTTCTCCAATTTAAATTTAAAATTTGAAATATCTGAATCCAATCTGTTTGGATCAGAACCATCACCCACAGAATGAAGCTCTCCGTCCTCATGTTCTGCAAGCTGTGACGCAGTATCAGACATGGCCCTAGTATTATCAGCGCACTCTGTTCTCACCCCAGAGTGATCACGCTTGCCTCTTAGTTCTGGTAATTTAGCCAAAACTTCAGTCATAACAGTAGCCATATCTTGTAATGTTATCTGTAATGGCCGCCCAGATGTACTAGGCGCCATAATATCACGCACCTCCCGGGCGGGAGATGCAGGTACTGACACGTGAGGCGAGTTAGTCGGCATAACTCTCCCCTCGCTGTTTGGTGAAATTTGTTCAATTTGTACAGATTGGCTTTTATTTAAAGTAGCATCAATACAGTTAGTACATAAATTTCTATTGGGCTCCACCTTGGCATTGGAACAAATGACACAGATATCTTCCTCTGAATCAGACATGTTTAACACACTAGCAATAAACTTGCAACTTGGTTACAATCTTATTTAACAAAAACGTACTGTGCCTCAAAGAAGCACTCAACGATTAAATGACAGTTGAAATAATGAACTGAAAGACAGTTATAGCATCAATCCTTAAAAACAACACAACTTTTAGCAAAGGTTTGTTCCCATTAGTAAAGTTTGAAACATAAAAATTACAGAGCAACGTTTTTTTAATCACAGTCAATATATAAGTCTCACAGCTCTGCTGAGAGAATCTACCTCCCTCCAAAGAAGTTTGAAGACCCCTGAGTTCTGTTAGAGATGAACCGGATCATGCAGGAAATACAAGAGTAACTGACTGGAATTTTTTGATGCGTAGCAAAGAGCGCCAAAAACGGCCCCTCCCCCTCACACACAGCAGTGAGAGAGAAACGAAACTGTCACAATTAAAACAAGCAACTGCCAAGTGGAAAAATAATGCCCAAATATTTATTCGCTCAGTACCTCAGAAAATGCAAACGATTCTACATTCCAGCAAAAACGTTTAACATAATAAATACCTATTAAAAGGTTTAATGTATTTTTAACAGAGTAATTCCGGTGAAATACCATCCCCAGAATACTGAAGTGTAGAGTATACATACATGTCATTATAACGGTATGGCAGGATTTTCTCATCAATTCCATTCAGAAAATAAAAACTGCTACATACCTCAATGCAGATTCATCTGCCCGCTGTCCCCTGATCTGAAGCTTTTACCTCCCTCAGATGGCCGAGAAACAGCAATATGATCTTAACTACTCCGGTTAAAATCATAGTAAAAACTCTGGTAGATTCTTCTTCAAACTCTGCCAGAGAGGCAATAACACGCTCCGGTGCTATTGTAAAATAACAAACTTTTGATTGAAGTTATAAAAACTAAGTATAATCACCATAGTCCTCTCACACATCCTATCTAGTTGTTGGGTGCAAGAGAATGACTGGGAGTGACGTAGAGGGGAGGAGCTATATGCAGCTCTGCTGGGTGAATCCTCTTGCATTTCCTGTTGGGGAGGAGTTATATCCCAGAAGTAATGATGACCCGTGGACTGATCACACATAACAGAAGAAAGCAAAACCAAAGCCATATATGTCTGCTATTTATGAACAAAGGGGATCCCAGAGAAGCATTTACAACCATGTATGCTATAATTGCATACGTTTTTTGTAAATAATTTCAGTGAGAAACCTAAAGTTTGTGAAAAAAATTGTGAAAAAGTGAACAATTTTTTTTTATTTGATCGCATTTGGTGGTGAAATGGTGGCATGAAATATACCAAAATGGGCCTAGATCAATACTTTGGGATGTCTTCTAAAAAAAAATATATACATGTCAATGGATATTCAGGGATTCCTGAAAGATATCAGTGTCCCAATATAACTATCGCTAATTCTGAAAAAAAGTGGTTTGGAAATAGCAAAGTGCTACTTGTATTTATGGCCCTATAACTTGCAAAAAAAGCAAAGAACATGTAAACATTGGGTATTTCTAAACTCAGGACAAAATTTAGAAACTATTTAGCATATGTTTTTTTTGGTGGTTGTAGATGTATAACAGATTTTGGGGGTCAAAGTTAGAAAAAGTGTGTTTTTTTTCCATTTTTACCTCATATTTTATAATTTTTTTTATAGTAAATTATAAGATATGATGAAAATAATGGTATATTTTGAAAGTCCATTTAATGGCGAGAAAAACGGTATATAATATGTGTGGGTACAGTAAATGAGTAAGGGGAAAATTACAGCTAAACACAAACACCGCAGAAATGTAAAAATAGCCTTGGTCCCAAACGGACAGAAAATGGAAAAGTGCTGTGGTCATTAAGGGGTTAAAGAGAAGTAACAGACACCAATTAGTAAAATTTCTGTTTAACCCATCGTCCCTCCCTTTATAGTATCAATCTGTCTATGAGCCCAATGCTAAAAGGATCATCACAGTATTGCTATTTACAAAAGGTATCCGCGTGTGATGGATATTGCTCTCAAGGAATGAAATAGGTGCTAGAAAGAAGTCTTGATAAGAGGCGTTTTATACTTCACTGTGGGAGGGTTCTCTGACACTGGCGTAATGTTAAAAGCAGTATTGCCATCTGCAATGAAGGTGTAATATAAATTATCCCTTTATACAGTATTGAATGACAATACTATCTACTGTGAACTGAAGCTCAACCTATTTAATTACAATACAATGGTGAAACCAGTACATGAATAAGAAACCTATTTGAACTGGGGTATTGTGAGAACATGTGTATATATTAACCCCTTCACTATCATGAATTTTAGAGAAAAACTTGCCCAAAGTATGTGAATTTGTAGCATTTTTGCTATGTCTGTTTAACCCCTTAACGACCATGGACGTGCCAGGAATGTCTTACAAAAAAAAAAATACCCTTAACGACCAAGGACGTTCCTGGCACGTCCTCTGGGGTGTGAAGCTCTGTTGCCCTCAATGCATCGGCCATCGATGGGGTCGATAGTTGGTGGGTGGGAGCTACAGTAGGGAGGCTGGTGGGCGGCCCCTCGATGGCGACATTCGTCTGTTATGTATCGGCAAGTGACGCGGTTGCGTGCCGCATTTACCCGGTAATTAATGCAATCAATATAAAGGAGAGGGAGGGTGGGATCAAACGTGCTGGAGAAGAGGAGATCTGGGAGGGGGAGGGTGGCAGCTACACTACAGAAAATATAAATTTTTTAATTTTAAAAATGAAAATTTTTTGGGCGGCAAATTGGGTATTGGCAGACAGCTGCCAGTACCCAAGATGGCGGCAAATAGGTAAAGGGGGAAGGGTTAGAGATCTGTATGGGGGGGGGGGGTCAGGGAGTTTGGGGGCTAAGGGGGGATCCTACACAGCAGAATAAGTTTTTCTTTAAAAAACAAAACGAAAACCTTTTATTTTAGTACTGGCAGACTTTCTGCCAGTACTTAAGATGGCGGGGGCAAATGTGGGGTGGAGGAGGGAAGAGAGCTGTTTGGGAGGGATCAGGGGGTGGGATGTGTCAGGTAGGAGGCTGATCTCTACACTAAATCTAAAATTAACTCTGCAAGCTCCCTAAATAACCCCTTCACTGCTAGACATAATACACGTGTGGTACACAGCAGCATTTAGCGGCCTCCTAATTACCAAAAAGTAACTCCAAAGCCATATATGTCTGCTATTTCTGAACAAAGGGGATCCCAGAGAAGCATTTACAACCATTTGTGCCATAATTGCACAAGCTGTTTTTAAATAATTTCAGTGAGAAACCTAAAATTTATGAAAGTTTGTGAAAAAGTGAACAACTTTTTTTTTTTATTTGATCGCATTTCGCTGTGAAATGGTGGCATGAAATATACCAAAATGGGCCTAGATCAATTCTTTGGGTTGTCTACTACACTACAGCTAAAATTAACCCTACAAGCTCCCTAATTAACCCCTTCACTTCTGGGCATAATACATGTGTGGTGCGCAGTGGCATTTAGCGGCGTCCTAATTGCCAAAAAGCAACGCCAAAGCCATATATGTCTGCTATTTCTGAACAAAGGGGATCCCAGAGAAGCATTTACAACCATTGGTATTATGACTGCAATAGTTAAATGTAAATAATTTCAGTGAGAAACCGAAAGATTGAGAAAAAGTTTTTGTTTTTTTAATGCGATTGTATTTGGCAGCCAAATAGTGGCATCAAATATACCAAAATGGGCCTAGATCAATACCTGGAGTTATATATATATATATATCCATCCAATGTAAAGCACTCACCAGGTCTTTAATAAATCAATATAACATTTAACCCTTTGGCTGCTAAGCCATTTCCCACCTGGGTGCTAATATTTTATTTTTATTATTATTTTTGCAGTTTTTTTTTACTTTTTAAAAATTTTTTACAGACCCCCAAGACTTACACTGTTGGAAAGGTTAGGCGATTACCTTTCCAACAATGGGTCTTGGGGGTCTGTAGCTGCTTAGATGCCTGAGATACAGGCTTCTAAGCAGCATGCCCCCTCCTCCTATACTTAACATTGTTTTGTGATGTCACCGCGCATCACGTGAAGCCCCGGCGATGCCTGTCACTCTACAGGCACGATCGTCGGGGTAGGCCCCCCTACTCCCTCAAGGTGGGAGAGTGCTCATGACGGCTCTGAGCCGTCATTAGCACCAGAGTGAGAAACTCTGACGGCTCAGAGCCGTTATTAGCACTGAAAGGGTTAATAAGT
The DNA here is from genome assembly GCF_027579735.1 of Bombina bombina. Classification (NCBI taxonomy): domain Eukaryota; kingdom Metazoa; phylum Chordata; class Amphibia; order Anura; family Bombinatoridae; genus Bombina; species Bombina bombina. The sequence goes on from NC_069504.1 coordinate 556,743,244, forward strand.
GACGTTTCGGGGGTGTTAGCCCCATCCTCAGACCATATAAATACACCAAACATACCTGAACCTTTATAACCCCCACCGCTGTGAACACTTGAGCTGCAAACCGGAAGTCCCATGGCGTCATGACCGCTCCACAGTGCAGGTCCTTGGTTACCGGTAGCGACGATTCTGCAAAAGTGACAGATGGTAAATATGCAAAGCTCCATAACAATCTATGTCTTAAATAAGCATTTAGTTAAGCTCATGAACCCATCCTAAGGGCAACAGCATCAGCATATAAATATAACAATCGAGGTATCAGATCAACTATATAGTATCAAAGGCATATCTATGCAACTATACAATGATTGTAATTTTATAATACATTTGGCAGAGAACTACACCAAAGTAACTTGCCCCTGTACCCACCTCTAGACAAAGGTGGGACATGGTCAATAATAACATACCACAAATCAGAGACCGCATGACCAAGCATAGCAAAGTGTCGGGCAACAGGTTGCTCTGATTCGCCCTTTTTTAATAGTCGTAAGGATCCAAGTACAGTGGTTGGCCATGCGAGTCCGGAGGTCATTAATAGTTTTTCCGACATAAAATAACCCACACGGACAATGTAATAAATACACAATGTAAGTCGTAGTGCAGGTTACTCTATGTCGGATCTCAAACTTTTTGAGACATATCCTCTCTGGGTACGAATGATCAACTGACCTTTGTGACCACATATTCACCTGATGTTATACCAATAACACAGATGATTAAAGAAGAATGGAAATTGGTGGAGGCGGACCATACCCTTCCATTCAGAAACTGGAGAGCCCCAAGAATTGGATACAAAAGAGGACGAAACCTCAGGGATCATCTCGTCAAAGCTGACATCAACACTGAAACTGGCCTCCAAACCTGGCTAAAGACCAAGAAGAAAGGTCGTTACCGATGGATTAGTTGTGTGACGTGCAGTGGGATGCTCACGGGCACACACTTTCATCATCCTGAGAGTAACAAATCTTATGAGATAAAATTCTTCCTAACCTGCACCACAAAATTTGTGGTTTATCTCTTAAACTGCCCGTGTGGTAAATTCTACACAAGTAAAACCACTGACGATGCCAGGACTATACGAAGCGGCAAGGCAGACCAAGCGGTAGCAAAACATTGTTTGGAAGCAGGACACTGTCAATGATCTGAGATTCAGATTAATTGACCACGTACTGACCCTAAAAAGGGGGGGTGACAGAGCAAAGACACTTCTACGCAAGGAGTCAAGATGGATATACGAACTGGGAACTTTACATCCTAGAGGCCTTAATACACACCTACAGGATGGCAGTGTTATTTGTGATGAACTCTCCAGGACTATTGACTCCTTTCTGAGAGTCCACTTTCCATATACATGAGGGTCCACCTTCGATTTATATGAGGGTCCATATGTCCATGCTGACATTTTTTGGGAATTTTGTCCAGAGGACTCTATTTATAAGATGATAATATCTCTATATTATCTTTTTTGATCATTTATCTATAAATGGTTAATTACCTGAGTACACCCCTCTCAGTCACCAGGGGCACTATATGACCCATGCAATTAGATCTCCAGATAGTCAACTTGTTTGATACGTTCATGTTTATTTCTTGCATCGGATAGATGATTTATGCAGATGCAATATACAATAGATTTAGACCTAGTCTCTATCAATCCCCACTGTGTTTGTTTTTATTGTTATTTTGTAATTTTTAATCTACATGTCTGATCACAATTTGATCACGTTGCACATTCAATTATGTCACATATTTTTGTATTTGTTACCCATTTCTCTCTCTCCAGGAGTGTTATCTCCCCTTGTTGCATTTCCCTTTGTGGTTTTTATTGTTGTTTTGGTGTCTGTCCTATGCTTTGAAATTTGAGATACTTGTAACTATATGTTGTAGTTGGTGAGATTTATGCCACTCATCTGGTAAATTGAAGGATTGTATATACACACATATACAGGTATACCCCGCTCATACAGCGGGTTAGGGACCGGAGTCCCGCTGTAAAGTGAAAACCGCCTTAAAGTGAAACAAGGGTTTTTTTAGCTTTCTTTTCACTTGCCAGTGTGTTTTAAACCTGAAAACATGTTTGAACTAACATATATTAGGGGAGCAATAGTGCTATGTTTAAATTAACACTAGCACAGCACAGTATTCAATAAATACTGTACCTGTAAAATAGTGACAATGTAGTAAAATGTGCCAAGCTATAACACTGAGACACAGATTGCAGTGTAATGCTGTAAACAGAGTGAACTAAGCATAACAAAATGGGGCCATTCACTTTTCTCGCAATTTCACAATGATTACAGCACTGTTTCAAAATCCTTGGAGGTTGAACTTCAGCTCCACAAAGCGCTGTATTAGCGAAGCGCTGTAAAGTGAGGTATACCTTACATTGAAGTGATGATGGAGGGAACATTGTTTACATACTGTGAGGTCGTGTGTTGATGTGGATAAGGCCAGTGTGATCGAAATCACGGTTGTTTGTATGATGGGGTCCGCTGTTTTGAGATTGGCGA